>NW_019392715.1:499562-562045 GCF_000648675.2 Cimex lectularius | reverse complement strand
TTTTAAAATTTGTGATATATTCCGCTTGAAATGCAGGCAGAATACTGTTTTTCTCCACCTTCACTTGTATTGGTGCTATATCCGTAAATAACTCAGCTAACAAAGGCTTTTTTCCCAGTATTTTTGAGTTAATGTGAGGAGAGTTAAAGTGGATATTTTCCCAACCAGGTCTGATTTTCTCGCCATCAGGTTGGTTAGAAGCCTTCCCGCCAAAAGTTTGCGTCGTAGATTCAGGGGGGGTTCATTGGATAACACCCACATCGCATCCACTGGGGTACTTGGCAACACTCCTAAGCATAACCGGAGGGCCTTATTTTGGACGATATCCAGTTTATTTAGTATCGTTTTGGGTGCTTCTCCAAAGAAAATGGAGCCAAAGTCGAGAACTGATCTTATGTTCGCTTTATAAAACATTAAGCTGACTTTTATATCCGAGCCCATTCTGGGATGAGAGATACAACGGAGGATATTGCACATCCGATCAGCTTTCGTTATTTTTTTTTTTTGTATATGGCTTTTCCAGCTCATTCGTTTTGTAAGTGTCAAGCCTAGGAAAGTAACCTCCTCACACACTGGAACGTCGTAATTTCCCAGCTTCTATACTTCCGGAAGAGATAGATTCCTTTTTCTACTAAAAGGGCACACTTGTTACTTGCTTGAGGAAATAACCATTCCATTTATATTGGTCCATTTTTCCAAGGAGATGGCCGTCTCCTTAAGGGCTTCTACTGCTGCGTTAGCTTCTTTATGAGATGTATAAACGCCAATATCGTCAGCAAACTGTATGATTTTCACCCCTGGAGGAATGATTTTTTCCAAATCAGATACGTAAATTGCGTATAAAATTGGGCTCAAGATGCCCCCCTGCGGAAGGCCAACTATAGATCTACGAGGCCCAATAGTAGTCCCATTTATATTAAAGTAAAGGTTCCTATCAGATATAATGATTTTCTTGCTAAAATTCTTTGGTATTCCAAGCCGGGCCATTTTCTCATACAGTATTGTATAATTGACTGAATCATACGCTCCTTTAATATCTATAAAGAATGCTAACGTGGTAAGATTCGAGGTGAGAGCTGACTGAATATCAACCACTAGATTACTGTGTGCTTCCATAATGGAACGTCCTCTTCTGAATCCCATCTGGCTCTCCGGAAGTTTGTGGTGTCTTTCTATCCACCATTCCAGTCTATTTTTAAGTAATCGCTCAAAGGTTTTTAGCATGCATGATGTCAAGGAAATGTCAAGGAAATCGAAAGGTCTATACGAATCGGATTGATTGGAAGACTTTCCCGGTTTTAACATTGGAATTATTAGAGTCTCTTTCCAGTATTCTGGGAACTCTTCTTGATCCCAAATTCCGTTAAATATGTCTAAAAGTCTTTCCTTTGCGGTCTGCGGAAGATTGGAGAGCATAGGGTAATAAATCTCATCCATTCCTGGCGCTGTGTTATTATTCTTCTTAATCGCCACGTTGAGCTCGTCAATTGAAAACTTTTCTTCTATAAACTCGCCTGGTTCGTCTATATACCGATCACTCTCCTGGTGACAGTAATGCACCGGCCCCGCGACAGTATGTAATCAGTACGTATTAGCAAAACATAATGTGTATGTACACAAGAGTTAAATAAAATAATTTAAAAACAAAAAAAAAATCATCTGTCTGTAGAAATGAAAAATAAGCACTAGATTGACGAAATGTGAATTCAGATAAGATTTTTATTCTTGACATTTAGCACAGTATTGTAGAAACTATTTTCGTTGTAACTCCAGTTAGACATAAAATTACTTGCACTAAAGTTATAATCACGGTGTCAAGAGAGTACAGAAAGTCATCGCTTTTTTTTTTGTTTTTGTTTACGCTGGCATATTACCCATGAAGTTTTCTTCTATTTTCATTTTACTGTCGAGTGTGTCGAGTGTGAACGGCCGACCAGGGCCAGGTCCCCGCCGCGCGCCCGCACCACTCATTCAGCTCCATCATATTCTCATCTTCTAAATTTTCATACTTGAAGATAATCAAAAAGAAACGTTTATCGACTTTAGAAATCCATAGATTGTGTTGAAAGCTGATGGGTTGTTGCTTAATAGGACAGATTCTAAGTTTATTGGTTTTGAAATATTTGGGACTTTGCTCAGATTTTTTAGCAGTTTGTCTCTTTCATTTTCATATTCTGGACATTCAAAAATTATGTGGGAAGGATTTGAAGGGCAATTGTAAGTGGGACAGTTCGGAGACGATGCCAAACCGATTCTCTTCTTGTAGCTACCCCATAGGCCATGATTTGTCTTAAGTCTAAAAATAGTAGACTAGAACTCCTTTGACATTCCTTCGGGGCTATCGCCTTCCAAAAACCATGGTTTTTTCTTGAGCTCAGGGAACAGTGACCTTTAATAATTGCCAACATTTGATGCGTTGTATTTTTCTTGCCACAGATTTCTACAAAACTTTTCCAAAAAGTTTTTCCCGTCATCTTTAGGAATTTTAATGTCAAGGGTTGGACCTGATGTTGCCGCGTCCTTTGCAAGTGCGTCCACCGTTTCATTTTGCCATAAACCTGCATGCCCTTTCACCCAACACAAGCCTAGGTTGCTGCCCATGGCTATACCAAATAGTGTAAACGTGCGCCTGATGTTATATTATTATAGATAAAAACAAAATAGTAGGTTAATTTATTTATTAATTCTCAAATTATTATACTCCAGTGAATTATTGTGTGGACTGCCATAGGGCAGGACCCACCCTCAAATGCCATGTTAATCACACTTTTTGAGTGTGCTGTATATCCGTATGTATTAGCAAAACATAATGTGTATGTACACAAGAGTTAAATAAAATAATTAAAAAAAAAAAAAAATCATCTGTCTGTAGAAATGAAAAATAAACAATAGATTGACGAAATGTGAATTCAGATAAGATTTTTATACGTGACATTTAGCACAGTATTGTAGAAACTATTTTCGTTGTAACTCCAGTTAGGCATAAAATTACGTGAACTAAAGTTATCAACACGGTGTTAAGAGTATAGAAAGTCATCGCTTTAGATAACAGAACTTCATCTTGCACCCTAAATAATTTCAGTACAATTAAATAGGTTTGCCCTGACTCTTGAACGGAATGGACTGTCATCCCCCAGACGATACCCGTCGAACAGACCAAAGCGCTTCCAATTGCAGGTGTGTACTGACCGCTAAAACAGTAAAGATACTCGTTCAGATAAGGGTGAATCTGTTTTAAACAGGTTTCGTATTCCAATTGGAATTTGATCAAGTCGTAACAAAAATTGCCGATCATTTGAAAACATCTGTGAATGGTGCGTCTCCTAACTGTTTGATATTTCACCCTTAACGGCCTTCCGCCGCTCGATAGAACAAAACACGTCTTATCGACTTCTTGAAATTTATCTTCGTAACGTTGCATAGCGGAGAAGATCGGCTGTCGAGTGATAGACACGTTCGTCAAAATATTCAATGGATAGCGCAACTTCACCAACGAATAGTCGTACGCGAACAGACCTTTACGCATTTCTTTACATTTAGGGTGAATGTGCACAGATTCTATAACGGAGTCGCCTTGTTCTGTAATCGCCATGATATCCCTCGTCGGTTTCGGAATGTGAGTATCAATGGATGTGACGCATGAACATGCTGTTATTAATAAATTCGATTTCGCTACGATAGAATTACAAATTTTATTCTTTTCCTTGTTAACGATGCACGCGATGATCTTATGATCGTACCATGGTTCACAAAGTGAAAAATGAAACATTATTGCAATGATGAATGAATAAATAAACATTTTTTAACAATGTGCACTAAGATGAATTATTAGGTTTAAAACAGGTGTTTAGATCATATGGGAAGTATTTATCAACATTCAACCGACATTTTTTTTATCAATAGAAGTATTAAATTAAGTGCACGAATTACAACAACACTGAAGATACAATGCTTGACCTAGGTTTATCGGCGATGGTTTGGTACATCGGCAAAGTGTCGATTCTGATATTGTTTATGGTAGTGAGCGGTGCAACGATTTTCTGGGCTGCGTGTAAAAAATCCGGTGCGCTGTTCGAACTGGACATTTGGCCGGAATGCCACAAGCAAAATTTAATAACTACTTATTTTTTCCTTTGCACTTCTTACATAATTCTCACGATCGCGATATGCTTATCGATAAATACGTTCATATTTAATTATACCATGAGCAGTTCGTACTTGGAGATTTTCGCCGGAGGGCTGATGTGCCTCATAGTGCTGTCGGCTTGTATCGAATCTTTGCCGTACGAACCCGAAGACCAAACGCTCAAGATCTCCTGCTGGCTGGTGCACTCGCTGACGATGGCGCCCGGGTTGTCTTCCTTCGGCAGCTACGTGAGCTTACAAGCGATGGTTTACACCTCCTTTGGAATCGTTCTGGCTTCGTTGGCAGGATTTACCGCTCCGCAAAACCTCTTTCAACACTTGAAGTATCCGTTGAAATTAATGTATATCGTTGTAGGAGTTACGACGTTGTTTAGCGTGTTCGTGTATCCGAATTACGAGAGCCTGATCGAAATGCTTATTCTGGAGACCACGATATTCGGCGGGATGATCCTCTACTTTGTCGTCACGCTCTCCAACACCCAGGGTCTTGTGGCCGATATCAAAAACGAGAAAAAGTTCGATCCGATATTTTCAGCAGCTGTTATGTTCCTAAGTACGATAAACCTTTACATCAGAATCGGTATGTTCGTATCACTCGAATCCAGCGTATTTTCAAATGTGAAAACTTGACTTTCTGGAAACATCAGTACCGTACAACTAGATCGTCTTGTTTTTTAAAACGTACTACAGAAAAAAAAACAAGATCACACAAACATTTCTAGTAAATAAACATCTATAATTCACATAATTGCTTAATATATTAAAATAAAGACAAATATTACTTGGTATGTATATCGATTTGGTTTGCGCTACAACTAAAGATGGAACTGTAATTTTCAATTTTTCTCAATATCCAAGAATTGTTTTTTCACCGTTCAAACATTTATAAAGATCGATCATTCTCAGCCCTTAAATTAAACAAGTAAAGAGAGTTATGCGTAATAAAGGAGAGACATTTATGCTAAACTTTGAATAAAATGCGAAGACTTTATGTAGTTTTGGGGCTTAGTTTGTTTAATATATTTTCTGTACTTTCTTACAGAAGTCGTATTTGTGTTTTGGTTAGCACAACGTTGACGTCATTTTGAACTGAAATATTAAGTAACCATTTAATAGCTGCTGCCTTCTCAACTTATGAACTTCCAGCTCTTTTCGAGTGTTTTTGCCTAAAGTCTTGTATTTTAAACGACAAACTGGATAATGTTGGTTTTGCTTATTTTCGCTGTGTATCGTATGATTTTGAAAATCAGAGTGAAGGTGACGTTTTAGAAAGTGTTCACAAATCTAATCTAGAATCACGTGGTTTCTACTGTAACCGTCACGATTAACAATCCGTCTCAAAGAGCTTGCCATCAGAAACCGGACAAAATATAATTTTACTTGTTCTTAATCGGGTTTCTAGTTTTAAATCGAGATTCAGGTAGAAAGTAAGAAAAAAAATTCGTTTATATTTGTCCATTTGTGCTATTGAATACATATTTTTCAGGAAATAGTAAATTACAAGTATCTCGAATCCAAGTAGTTTGTTGAAGAGAAGTAAAAAACTATGCCGCCACCCGGAGACGCTGAAGTTGGTAAAGTTATTAAAATATATAACATCTCATTTTTAATTCTCGAAATTGTCTCCTGTCTAAATTTTATCGCACTAAAATCAGTTGTTTTGATTGCAAAGTAAGCGTTATTTATCAAAATATGTAATAAATACCCAAAGACGGGGCTTTTATTTGTTTAATGCAATTGATGTATATAATTTGTCTTTAATGTTTTTTTGAAATACATATTACAGATTAATTCTCTTGATAAATTCAGATACAAATAAATACCTAATATATTGATGGTGATTGCAAATTATATTTGAATAATGATTTTGAAGTAATATATGTCTCAAAATTGGAACCAGGATTTTATCAATTCAGATTTATTTATTCATAATTCCACACTTTCAAAACAGTTGCATTAGTAAAACTAGATTTTTTTTAAGCAGCATATATGTAAATATTGCACATGATTCTAGGGAAAAAGATCTTCATTCAAAAATGCGCCCAGTGCCATACCCATGAGGCTGGAGGGAAACACAAAGTAGGACCGAATTTATCAGGGATTTATGGAAGATCGACAGGGCAAGCACCTGGATACAATTACACAAACGAAAACAAAAACAGGGGCATTAAGTGGACTGAAGAAAATCTATTCGTATACCTTGAAAACCCTAAGAAATTCATACCCGGTACAAAGATGATTTTTGCAGGAATTAAAAAGGAACAAGAACGTGCTGATATAATTGCATTTTTGAAGACCATATAAACATTATAAGTGTAACTATGATAATAATACCAATTAGTAAATAAAGTTATATTTTTCACTTTAAATTTATTGTGGATTCAAAATTTCTTCTGCCTCTTATTTCCTACTAATTTTAGAGTGGTTCGTTGTCAAGAATATTTAGAGATAGTATGAAAAGTTATGACTGCCTGATCAGGAAAATTTATAGCTTGATGGTATCTAACTCTTGCAATTTCTTGTTGGCTTGAATCAACTGACCAGGATGGTCACATATGAAGATAATTTTCCATAACGATAGATAGCAAAACATCATGAAACAATTTGATTTGTAAATTGTATTTTAGTGACTGGGAGTTTTGTGGCCCTGAAAAGGGCCTGTGTTGTGTCGAGAAGGCGTGACAATGAATCGACCGTGTGCGTGGCGCCGTTGGTGGTGGTCTGTGACCATGAGTAAACCGTTGGCTGAGGTCCGGGGGCCGTGAGTCGGTTGACGTGGCCGAAGGTATTGGAATACAGCAATTAGCCGAGGGGCAGCACTTGGCGTTTACGGCCAAGTCGGTTGTTTAGAAGGCGAGATCAGGCTAATGCTGCGAGTACTTGCTGTCGTCGACTGTGTTCCTTTAGTGACGGCTTGTCGGGTTGACGAGTCTAGTGTAGTCGATTATTAGTGATGTATGAGACCTCATCGGGCTGACGAGTTTGCTGTCGTTATTGCCGATGTCGGTTACATTAGTCGGGTTGACGAGTCCCTCCAGCGAGGCAGTGCCCCTGCTTATATAGGGAAGGGCTCTACTATAATTGGCTGCAGAGTCGAGGACGAGAACATTCCATAAGTCGTAGTGGTAACGTGTGGTAGCTACAAGTGGCCACTGCATATATATTTAAATTTATTAAAAATATTACGTTGGTCATACCTTTGCCCCCACTTTTTTGATCATTTTGGATTTGCCAGTCCACGGACGGCACACCGGACAGGCGAACAGGCACCCAGTCAACGGCATTCCACCAACCGGGTAATACCACCTGCATTGAACGTTAATGTTTTGCTTGGAGCAGCCGATCTTTCAGAGGGATGTGCACGCCACTGCCATCATCACAGCCTCCCAGATCAGGGGTCCTAGTGCTGACCCAAGGTTCCCCAGGAATGGATACCACCAGTCCAAGCCCCGCCCCCACCCACCGGGCCCCCCGCAACCAGGCTATCCTCTGTGAAATTGTCTGTTGCTTATCCTCACAGCAACTACTTATTAATTATTTCTGGCTTCAAAATTATCTTTGTTTATCGATTTTTATCCTCTTTCGTTCCTTCCCTATCTTACACTCTCCATTCTTCCAAAGGTATGCACATACGCGAGCGCGCACCCACACGCCCATATGCCCATACGTCTATATACATATCTAATTATACTTCTATTTATATTTTCTGTATCAAACGCGTTGTTCCCAGAAAGTCAAAGAGTCTATTGATAACAGGGGGATCATCACCAAGAATCTCCGCTAATTGGCCTGGAAGTTTGTTGAAGTATTGTACTTGAAGTATTCGTTGTTGCTCAAAACTAAGGCAATTAGTCAAGAGGTGTTTTCTGTAACCAATTCCCTGCAGTAATCGCACCCCCCACCTTTAAAAAGACAGTTCCTAATCACAATAAGTTGTTTTTCAATTTTTTTCAACACTTCTTGGCAAAATTTCTCTGCTGTGAAGGTTTCACGTTCAGTTTAATTCAGAAATCATAGTGAACGAATCCAGCAGTACACCAACAGTCACTATGACCTAATTGGTCAAGCGGATCACGAAAACTAGTGAAGTCACTATAACCTTTTTTGAATGCAGATTTGGTTTCGGGAAGGGTTTTGGCTCTTCTTCCTTGTCCAACCCTTGACCTGTACGCCGCCTGTTATCGTACAGAATCCATTTCTCAACGCATCGAGAAATGGATCATTTTGGTGGCGCAACAGAAGAGACGTTCAAATTTCAAAACGTCGATTTCTTTGGGCTTCCGTTAGTTCGTACGGTCGAGCTTCTTTACTTTACCAATTGGTTCCAAATGGCGAACAACGATTGAGTTGTCAACACTAAACTCTTCCGCAATTTCTCGTGTTGTCTTACACGAATTTTTTTCAATTAGCGTTTTGTGTTCGTCACAATGGAAGGCTTACCGTGGTCTTGTCGCTGCACCGTGTATTGCCCCCCCCCCCAAGTGCATTGATGTTACGAGCAGTTTGATCCGCACTTCTCCTAAGTTTAAATTAGTGCAAATAAATTTTAGCAAAATATAGTTTGACGTATTTAATTTCACAGGTCCTCACTCTTATAAAATTTTGTGTAATCTAAAAATTTTTGTATAAAAGATAACAGTTAAAAGTATATATTATAATCCATAGCTTTTAGCTTTGAGTTCATCAGCCCTCACTAATGGAGCAAGCAGCTAACACAAGCCACAAGCAACCAAGTCATTTTAGCATCTCGTACTCATCGATCACTTAACAGCTAACGTAGTGTGAAGTCATACCTGTCTATTTATCTTCGTTATATAACCATCATCCAGTTCAATGACACGCGCCACTGGGCATACATTACAGCACAGTACTACCAACAGCAGGCAATAAGGATGACCCCCGGGGGGGGGGTTACTATCACCACTCTTATAGTTGTACGTATTTGAAGATCTCATTAAAAAAGGAAAAACTGAGACAGAAACTTTATGACTGCCATGCAATAGCAGAGACCTTGGAACATGTTATAAAAATATTCATTCTGCAAAGCCAGAGCAATTTAGCCCGGAAACGGTAGTAGGGTAGTCATTTTGGAAAGGTGACACTTTGAAAATAGTTTCAGTTTTTCAAACAATTTCACAATAGATCTTATAGGCCGAAGCCGAAGAAAGCGGGAAAGAATATAGTCAGTGACCCCTGGGGAAAGAAAAGTTCCATAATTTATGAAAGACTTAAATTTAGATTTAATGGGAAGTATTAATGAGGAAAATTCATTTAATCAAATACAAGCTATACAGGGTGGGCCCAAACGAAACAAAGATACTTTGAGGATTTATAGAAAAAATTTGCATGCTAAACAAAAATGCTCCTATAAACATAGGTCTTCAAACGAAGCTTTCTATGAGAAAAATTTCTAAAAATCGTGTATTTAAAGCTTTTTTTCAAGAATTACTCCCAAATGGGTCCATGTTTCAAAATAAATCGAAAAAACCTATTCGAGCATTAAATTTTGAGTAAAACGAGATCAACCGCACGTTTTTATCTTAATCCGTTGCCGAGATATGATTTTTTTGATGTAACCACTTTTTTTCGAGAAAAAAAACATTAAATAAACACTTTTTCAGTATCACTTCTAAAGAAACGCTGTAGGAAATTAAATACTACGTAAAATGAGACAAACACCACCTCATAGGCAAACTGAGTTAACATAGATGGTTCACTTCAGCTGCAATGGCTAATGAATGTTCTGGCTTCATTTCACCTTTTTTTTCAAGCAACTAACAAGCCAAAGCTTAGAAAATTGACACAAAATCGTGTCTAGAGTGCCTATGGGGTGGCATAAGTCCCATTTTTCGTAGAATTTAATTTCCTTCAACGTTTATTTCGAAGTGTTAACACAGAAAAAAACGTTAGTGTTTTTCTCGAAAAAAGTGGTTATTATATCAAAATAATCATATCTCGACAATGGATTAAGATAACGTGCGGTTGGTCTCATAATACTCAAAATAATACGTTTTTTCGATAGGTATTTTCAGAATGGAGCCATTTGGGAGTAATTCTTGAAAAAAGCTTTAATAATCACGTTTTTTTTCGATTTTCTCATAGGATTCATGAAATTTCCTAAAAAATCCACGGTGAATTTGTTTCGTTTGGTATAAATGTAGTAAGTAATTTTGTTTTTCTGTTGATTTTTCAGGGTTCTAAAAGACCATTGAACCCAAAATGTCCACAACAATATATTTAATACCACAGAACACTTGATTTTATTTCCCATCATATTGGTTCATCTATATTGGTTCTAAGTCATTTCCGTTGTATAGGTCATTTCCAATGACTGTGATTTTGTCCAATGCATTTTTACAATTTGCCTTGCTATCTTCAGTAATAAGTTCATGTACAATTTTACTTCATCGAGGTCCTTTTACATTGTTGCACCGCGCCCATGGTCCAAGGCCTTCACCATCCAAGACTCAACAGTTCAAAACTTCGCCATCATAGGTCATGAACCCAAGGTCGCTCCTTATCCATATCACTGTCTTCTCTTCTACTGTGGGTGCTCTGATAATATGCTAGTACAAAACTTACATCATTGTTGGGAATTACAATTAAGGTTTTTAGTTAGATAAGTCAGTGGCACAAGCGAGATTCGAACCCATGATCTTCGGCTAGATACGCCGCTGCTCTACCACTTGAGCTATGTGACCTTGATCCACTCGGACACTAACTTCTTATCTCAACCCCACGTTTTGAGTTTTCCCTCCTTTTTGCCATTTTTTAATTGGTCAAGCAGACCACGAAATTAGTGATTTTAATTGTTGGGAATGTTAGCCAAATTCAAATGTTGTAATGACTACTGATAATAAAAGTACTAAAAATGCCACACAGAATCATTAAATTAAATAATACTACAAAAAAAGAAATCATACAAAATAATATATTTACTTAGTATTTACAAAGTAATGGTTAACTTTTTGTTTGTTTAAAAAAAAAATTAATATAGTTATATCAATAACCTATTCAGTCATAAATTTTTTGGGTTGTTAAAGTTTTCAAGAAACCTTTCTAGAACTTGGATTTTTCTCTTTTCCAAATCATTGGCTATTCCCAAATTTCTAATTAGTTCTTCTTGGCGAGAAAATTTTTCTTGCTGTATCTCAGCCATTCTCGCTTCTGCATCTTCCAGCCTTTTAAGCCTAAATTAACAAAAAAATTCGTTCCTTCACAAAATCTATGAACTAATGTTATTTTGATTATATACCTATCTTCAAAAGACTTGGTTTGTTCTTTCATTATGTCGAGCAGCCCTCTCTTTTGATGCAGAAGTTCTGTAGCAAGGGTAGCGGTGAATATATCCAATGGACTGCTATTGTTTATAGAACTATCTTCTGTTTGTATCTCTATGTCAACAGTTTGTTTAGGTTCAAACTGTATTCTTGCATCCTCTTGAAGTTCCATTTGAAGGCCATAATTAATTTCATTTTCATGAACAGGTTCTTCATGGTATTCCTCTTTGGGACCTGCAAATAGAACTAGATTTATCTTTATCTAGAAAAAACATAATCAATCTTGTTTTTTTACTATCTCTTTTCTGCTCATAATTGTCAAAGTCAGCTCCTAAAATTTCCTCCATCGGTTTAAAATAAACCCATTTAATTGACGCATGTGGAAAGAAGGTTTTTTTGGCTTTCAAACTTCTATATCTTGTCATCATACTTCTCCATTTGTCATAACAGCCATCGCCAGTGAAGTTAAACCCTCTCCCTTTAGATAAATGGTCTGCGATTTGTCTCCATAGTTTTGTTTTAACACCTGGTCGTGCAGTTTTAAATTGATGGTCATATTTTTTCCTATATTTAATTAATGAAATAATTGGTTTGTAAGTCCATCTGTCATCTGCAGGAAAATTTGAAAGCTTAATTTTTTTAAACAAATTCAACAATTAAAAAGTGTTTACCTAAGATATTTGTCTTATTAACAGTTTCTTCCAGGGCACATTCAGAAGTTGAGTTGGTACCTGTTTATAGAACATTTCATCATTGCAATTACGTGACAAAAAATCTGATTTATTGATAAAGAAATCTTACTTACTAGCATTGGAGTCATTGTTTTCTGTCTTGTGATAAACATGATCGGAAGGTTTGGAATTTTTGTCAATAGATACTACAAATATTATAGGAAATTGTAAAGTCAATTAATACGAGTGCATTGAAAATTGAATTTACCAGACTGTTTCATGTGATGTTCTTGTTGAAAAATGTCATCAAGCAACTTGTAATATTGCCACCTGGGCTTAAATCCAAGGTTTATTTTGTCTTTCACTCGATAGTAACCCATCTTCAATCTTCTCCATTTTTCGTCACAGGCCTTCGCCCCCTTTTCGATACCTCGCTCTTTCAGCTCTTCGGCAACCTCTTGCCATATTTTACATTTTGTTCCGTTCGGAGCCATCAACATTCTACTGTGCTTACTCCCTCTTATTTTGATTAACATTTCCGTCTCTTTCCAATTCCAACAGTCTAAAAATTTATGCCGTTAGTTTACACAAATTAATAATAGTAAAATCACATTTCACCTTTCTCAGAAAGCATCGTAGGAGATAATTTGAGTGGATCAACATCTTCCTCGATTTCATTTTCTTGTTCCATGTGCTCTCCTTCACCATCTTCTATACCACCACCCTCGACAGACATAAAATTGAATCCTTCTAGAAGCTGTTTGGCACTCATGTTATCTACTAAATAAATAAATAAACTTACAAAGAAGAGATGGGTGCAACATTAAAAGCGGTAAAGTTTTACATACCAGTAGGATTAACAACAAATATGGTTTTTTCGCCATTTTCACCTTCCAAAATTTGTACTTGATTGTACTCAAGCTTTGGAACTTCATCATTAGAAATTATCTGTATTCTCTTTGCACCTGTGAATATAATTTAACATATTTAAATTGCTTTGGTAAGAAAACAAATAATGTATGATGAATCTTCTCAACCATCATCAATAACAAATTACAAACTTTATATTTAGTCATTAAATCCACTAATTTGGTGGTCCGCTTGACCAATTAATTAAGGTTTTTAATTGAGATAAAAAAGTCAATGGCATGAGCGGGATTCGAACCCATGACCTTTGGCTTGATACGCCACTGCTCTACCACTTGAGCTATCGTGACCTCGATCCCCTCGGGCATTATCTTCCCATCTCAACACCACTTTTTGAATTTTCCCTCCTTTTTGCCATTTTTCAAATGTCGTGTAATCGGATTGGATGCTCGACGAGAAATGAAATGGCCACGGAGAGCTTTAGTGAAGTATACTTCATTTTTAATCATTAAATTCACTAATTTTGTGATCCGTTGACCAATTAATTATTACAATTAATTAAGGTTTTTAGTTGGTTTAAAAAAGTCAATGGCACAAGCGGAATTCGAACCCACGATCTTCAGCTTGATACACCGCTGCTCTACCACTTGAGCTATCGTGACCTTGATCCACTCGGACACCAACCTCCCATCTCAACCGGACCTTTTGAATTTTCCCTCCTTTTTGCCATTTTTCAAGCGTATCAAGCCGAAGATCGTCGGTTCGAATCCCGCTCGTGCCATTGACTTTTTTATCTCAACTAAAAACCTTAATTAATTTTATTTAGTTGTAAACTTTCATTTATGTTAAATTGAAGAACTCAGCACAGAAAATTAATTAAAGTCAATGAACATATTTTAAAAATGTTTCGAACAATATTGAAAAAGTAGCGAGATTATTTCGAATCATCCTGAGATAACTGTCTGCCAGAAGTGGTTCTAGATGAGAGACAGGTTCATCACTTTACTTAGAAACCTCAACCAATAATACTCGCGTAAGACACTCTGTAACTTTGCGACCAGCACTGGGGTCATGTTCTGGGCCCGTCTACAATCACAAGTTTTGATGTTACTGATTTGTGCCATCTTCAGTGAGGAACTGTCTTGGGTAGATCCAGTAAGTGAACTAGTACTGGTTTTTCAATGTTAGCAGACCCACCATCAATTTTTGAGAATAATTGGGCTTCAACCAATCGTTAGGGCTAAGCACCTTAGTTGCAAGGGTGCGCACTTTCATACAAAACCTTTTGCAGTCACTCCTAGGACCAAACTGTTCCACAATTAAAAATTACATGTGTGCGCCTAGCCTACATATACATGTTTACTAATACTACATATAATGAAGTTACGAACCTGAAATATTCAAGCATTTTTTAAAGGTTAAACTAGTTTTGTTTACATACATTTACTTGTGCTTAGATAATTTCTGTGGTTGCGGGTGGAAGCTACCTGGCTAAATACAAGCATAAAAGAATTAAGCACATATTGTTTGAAAAATAATGAACGCATTAAAAGTTAATGTGTGTCTGCCACAATGTACCTGATTTAATGTACAATCATGTTGTGATAAATAATGTATAAATAAATGTTAGTTGATTTGTTATGTATAATAGCACATTATACGTACCAAATCAACTAACAATGAATTAACATTTATTTACACATTATTTATCAAAACAAGATTTACATTAAATCAGGTACATGTTATGTATAATAGCACATGCTCTCGTCGTGCTGTTGATAGAAAAATTCACCAAGTTGAAGCGCTTCGAAAAAACGGTGGTTGTTGTCTGGATCCCCGGACATGTCGGGCTGGAGGGTAATGAATGTGCGGACGAGGCGGCAAAGGCCGGGACGTCCCACCCTCCAGACCCAAGCTAGCAGTAAAGAACATGATAAAAGAAAGATGGCAGCATCAGTGGGCCGTGTCATCTGAGAGTCTTTTGCGTTTCAAGAGCATGATTCATAGATGGCCCCCCGAGAATCTGAGCCGGAAACAAGGAATTGTCCTTACGCGCTTAAGAATAGGCCATGCGTGGTTGACACATGGACACCTGCTCTTGGGCCAAAGCCTGCGCAGGTGCCCCTTATGCACAGCAAGGTTGCTCGATGTGTCCCATACTGGAAACATGTCAAGCCTTGGCTCCCTACAGGGAGCGTGTAGGCATGCCATCCAATCTGAAGATGGTACTCGAGCACTGCAGCGAGTTTCAGAGTCTCCTGTTCCGCTTTTTAGGGGAAATTGGAGTTTTTTTATTGTATATAATATGTCCTATGTGTTGTGTGTCTATATGTTTTGTCTGAGTGCATGTATTTATTAGCATGAATGGAGAGGGGTGAGGGTGAAATATAACGTCATCATCGCCCCTCGAACGTTGAGAATGTATGAGTTTGTTTTCAGGGTTGATGGCAGAACATTTTAATGCAGCACATGCATCAGGCTAATGTCTTAGGATGTGAGAAGTGTTTCATGGAATTGGAAAATTTGTTGGGTATTAGGGTTTTGACTAAGGGTATTTGAAGGTCTTTGTAAATGGTAAGTGTTGGAAATGTGGTAGGGACAATGGTTCTGACAACTTTGGATTGAAAGGACTATATTTTTTTTATATTGGAAGGTTAAGCAGTGCCCCTCAGTAATAATCTATATGTCCAAATCGGTTTCAGTACTGCCTTATAATTAGTTAGTGTTTGTTGAAACGTGTGATATTCTTGACAATAATTTGTAAGTAGTCCAGTGTCTGCTTAATTCCTTCAGTTTGTGTATTTTGGTTACAGGTTAGATGTTGTATGTAGATGAGTAGTTGGATACATTATATGGTGCCCTTTAAGAGCTACCGTATCCCCTGTTCTATGCTTATAGCACACCAGTGTGTCCTAGTTCATCAAGGAACTTGATTAGTAGGTCTAATTTCAGAGGTTAAAAATCTCTTCTAGGTTATGTTGTACATCCCAAAATACTTCCTCCTGTGGGCACGTGTAGCACTACAGTTAGTTAGTAGGTGTGTTGTTTCCTCTGCATCTCTGCACGTGCCGTGAACAGTTCAAGGTTCGATGAGAGTCGAGATAGAACCCAACGTAGCAGTCAGTTTTTGTTATAGTAGTATTGAGGAATATTGTGTGATTGGTTTTGTTTCAGAGGGTAAAAGTAATATGGGTACATGCTTCTCCATTTATCTCAAGGAACCAGAATTTGTTCCATTTTGTCTATTCATTGGACATTTGCCTGGAGCTCCGAAGCAATTGTGGGATCAGAAACAGAGGCTGTGTCATCACATGTTAACAAAATCAAATTATAAAAGTATAAAATGTTCATTATTGTATCTTTGTAAAGTTTTATTCTCCTGCCAATCCATTTTTATTATAAAGGCCCCCCTGATAGTGAAGTTTCATCAAAAGTTCAGCAACTTTTGCACAAGTTAAATCTAATTACCAGTTTTGGCCAAATATTCAGCTGATTGAGTAACTATTGAACAATTGAATTGAGAGAATTTTCTACCTTGTAACACAAAAGAAAAGAAAAATTTTCACTGACCGACTTGCCTACTGTACAATATTCACCAGATGGCATTTCTGTTTTTTCTATATATTGCTTTACTGTTTACCAACTTTTAGGTTTGTTTTTTCATTTCACAGTAAGTTGTGCTTCTTCAGCCTTATCTTGATAGCGACTGTTGATTCAATTGTAGAGAAAAGAAGATAAATTTTCTTTTTGCTCAATATATTCATCCTGGTTAGAACATCTCTCCAGGTCGATACAAATCGCAGATATAATTTGTTGGATTTTTTGGAAGAAACGGTTTCTTGACCACCTCTCACAAATTATTAACCAACTGGTCACTAAAAAAACAACTCGCAGACTTTTCTGTCAGAGAGTTTAATGTTTCTAATCTTTAATACAGCAAAAAAAATAGTTTATAAATATAATTTGTGACTGGTGGAAATATAATTTTTAACAAATTAAACCTTTTCATGCTGTAATTTGTCATCGGATGGAATTCATTAATCATTGACAAATTTGACCATAGAAAATGAATCCACCGTTTTCTATGTAAAATTCAGTATTAAATGCTTAAAATTGAATTAGTTTTAAATATTGTTATTTGATATGATATATATTGATATGTTAAATGTAAAAAATGGAAGAGGTTAAGTAGGTTGTTAGGTTTTGTTATTATTTGAGATGAATTATTATTAATTAAAAGCGTCGATATCAGGGTAAATAAAGTCATTAAAAAAATTTATGTTTAAATGTGTGAATAATTGTGGTAGGAGTGGAGAAGAGGTAGTTTGAGTGGAGCGGGCCGCAACAGAGGAAGCGGCCGGATAATTTGTTACCTTTTTCCTCGAACAATGAAAACGGTTCAATCGCAGACATGGCCGGCGCCCGGTCCAAAAATTCCGTGTAGCACTGTAACGAGGCAGGACGGGTGAACGCCACGAACGAATCGGCCGGCCGCAGACGAAAGGTTACAAAGTTAGTAGTTACAATGGTCCAACAGAATTGTGGATCAGCGGTGCAGTGTTGCCCACTCACTTCCATCTGATAGCCGCCGACACAAATTCCTTTCAGTTCAACACAAATCAAAATATAAAAAAAATTTCCTAGGTGTTTTAATATAATTTTGGTCTTTCTTTATTTCACATAGAAAAAAAGAACCAATAAATACGAACCGGTTGAACAATTTACAATTCAATTTAAAAAATGACCATTTAATAATAAAAAGGCCAATTTTTTCTTAAAAACCAAAGAAAACTTAGTCTGTTTGTTCTAACGAGGGTATGGGTATTAATTTTTTTTGATCATAACAAACAACATATAAACCTAACAATCGAGCACAAATATCCAAGTAAAGTTTTGTTAAGATTATTTTTTACACAAACTAATGTGCTTTCCTCCTGAAATCAGGGCTAATTAGTTATAAAGGCTTTATTTATTATTAAACATAGCGTAATTAAAACATTCAAAAAATTGTTGAGGACATTGTTAAAAAATATGCAAAAAAAAACAATATCATAATTAAATTATTCAGAAATCGTGAGATGCGGTCTGGTGTGATGTAGGTTTCAGAAAAACATTTTCCTTATCGTGCCAACGTTTCGATCTTTATTGAGATCATCCTCAGGGCCTAAGATTTACAAACATTGTTTAAATTTAACAAATACATTTAGGATGTGGAAAAAAGAGAATTTATACAATGCAAAATATTTTTTTTCTCTCATCAGGACACGCAACAGTGGCACAATTACACAGAAAACAAACACTTTGAGTGAGTAGAAATACTTTGAATGAATATTAAAAAAATATATATGTTTTGCATTGTATAAATTCACTTTTTTCCAAATTCTGCATGTATTTGTTAAATTTAAACAATGTTTGTAAATCCCAGGCCCTGAAGCTGTCTCAATAAAGATCGAAACGTTGGCGCGATAAAGAAAATGTTTTTCTGAAACCTACATCACACCAGACCTCATCTCACAATTTCTAAATAATTATCAACTAACGGTCACTAATCACCACAAATCATAATTAAAATTGTTATCAAAATAAAACTAAAATAATTCACAATCACTCTGGATCAAGGTATGGTCTTGAAGAAAAAACCCCCCAGCAAATTCAGTTGTTATTGCCAAGCTTTCAACCTATTGTAAGGTCATCATCCAGACCTATATTAATTTCACATTATGAAAAGCAATTGTTAAATCAATTGTACAAACATAATGTGAAATTAATGTAGGCCCTGATGATGTAACTTTAAATTAGGTTGAAAGCTTGGCAATAACAACTGAATTTGCTTTTTTCTTCAAGAACATACTAAGTGTTCGAGAGTAAAAAATTATTACTTCTCACACTTAAAACTAAAATAGCTCTAAAATAAGTATTACTTAGCTCTTACAATGAAGAGAAAAACAGCATAAGAACTAGTAATGCTACTAGGTTTAATTAAAGATGTGTAATCTTTTTTCTCATAAAATACATGTGATAATTCAGTAGTTATGCAACTTTGAAGCTGAGTCTTCATGTTTCCCTAAGTTGTTAGAGAAATTAGAAGAGCCAGAACTATAATATCAGCTAATTTCACTAATTTCGTGGTCCGCTTGACCAATTAATACATTACAATTAATTAAGGTTTTTAGTTGAGATGAAAAAAAGTCAATTGCACGAGCGGGATTGGAACCCACAATCTTCGGCTAGATAGCTCAAATGGTAGAGCAGCGGCATATCTAGCCGAAGATCGTGGGTTCGATTCCCGCTCGTGCCATTAACTTTTTTTCATCTCAACTAAAAACCTTAATTAATTGTAGTATAATATCAGCATTATCAGTCAAACTGTTCTTGTCGTTACATTATCAAATGGTAGATTTCAGCAGAAGACCCAACATCCATAACATTTTGCACTAAAGAAGTTGCCAATGAGGCTGAATTTGAAAACGGAGACTTCATAATTATTATTGATGGCAATTTCCTTCTTGGTTGCCAACAAATTTAGCATGTTTGTCCACGTGATGCAAATCGTTTTTACAATTTCAAAAAAATGTTTTAAAAAAGTAGGTTTTGTTAATAAATACTATTTTCTAAAGCCCATCCACTAGGGGCGAGAAGAGCATTCGTGAATATGCTTGCCCAGTGTCGGTCCACCTGTGTCACCAACGAATGTTGAACTGAGTTTAAACAAGTCGACAGGTTTCAAGGGATAAAAATTCGATTAGTTTTGACCTCATAAATATATGTATATAATATATATAACAGCGATGACAATTTTAAATGCAATTTGGTTTTATTTACTAATAATAATAATAATAATAATAATAATAATAATAAAGCTTAATGCGGTGGAGTATAAAAAAGCAGTCATTTCCCAAATTAATTTTACTTTGCTTTTTTTTCTTCAATAAATTCTTTTTTACTTTTAGTGTGGTGTTCAATCATACTGGGAGGACAGGGCACATACAGTGAAACGCACTTCTTCGGGGTCACTTCTTATAATTTGCAACATAACTTTAGCAGCATCCTAAAAAATAATTGAGAATATTAATGTAAATATATTCAGATCAATTTTAAACAATTAAATTACCTCTACAAATGTTTCAACACTTGTATCACCATGATTGATTGGAAATGATTTCCTACCATCTGTAAAATTATTTAAAAACAATTATTAATTATGTAAAATAAACTTTCCCACTTACAATTTTTATACTAATTAGAGTATAAAATACCTAATTCATAAAGCTGCCCATCTTTGTGTACAAACGCTACAAAATGGTGAATAACTGGTTTTTCATCAGTAGGAACCTAAAAAATTTTTTTTTGGTTTTTATATAACCCTTCTATACAATAAAATGACTCTAAGAACAATAGAAAATTAAATCAGATAAGATCAAAGTTTTAAAAAAATCAATGTTGGCATTACATCAGGAATCTCACTAAGAGACTCGACTGACAAAATGCCTTCAAATCTCGGATTTTCATCATGTTTATCGCAATTCATACGATGTATGTGTATTAGGTAAAACAAACCTCCGTTTGCCCTTCTACTGCAATTGTGTTGTGTGCATCAGCAAAACTCTTGTGATGTTGTAATGCTACACCTCTTTCTTCGGGTGTTTTATCTGCGGTATCTTTAATAAAATCCTTCAAAAATCCATCTCCAAGTTCTATACTGTAGGCAATAGAATAAATATAGCGATGTCGTTGATAAAAAATTAGAAACAATTGTATACCTATCGAGATTATTGGCGATGCTATGCAACATAGCTATGGTCCCACATGCATTGGAAATAAATTGCTTAGTGAAATAAACATTTTTGGAAATAGTCTGCCCTTTTTCCTTTAACTGTTCGTCCTGCTTTTCTCTGAACTGTTCATACTGAAATTGAAAATTTATCTTTCGTCAATAACACAATACACAATATCAACAATAAGATGACGATAAATCAATATTAAAAAGATTTATGAAAAACCCAGTAATGACAAAAGATTAAAGAAAAATCAATATAAACAATTTCACCTTCTCGTTTGTAGGAAAAAGGAGAATAAAGGCTAATGTTGCCCTTGGTATCAAACCCAACATATCTGGATCCAAACTGAGTACATCTATAACTTGCCATTTTTGAGGAACTCCCAATTCAGCTAGGAACTAAAAAAATTAATTAAATAAATAATAATTAATAAAACTGACAGAAAAAATGTATTAAACATGTAGTGGCAACAAAAATAAAGGATTTCCAATTTTAACTAATACAATAAATTACAATTAATTAAGGTTTTTAGTTGAGATAAAAAAGTCTGTGTCACGAGCGGGATTCGAACCCACGATCTTCGGCTAGATACGCCGCTGCTCTACCACTTGACCAATTAATATATTACAATTAATTAAGGTTTTTAGTTGAGATAAAAAGCGGACTACAGAATTAGTGAATTTAATGAATTAAAATGAAGTATACACACTAAAGCTCTCCGTGGCCATTTCATTTGTCGCCGAGAATCCAATCCGATTACACGATATTTGAAAAATGGCAAAAACGAGGGAAAATTCAAAAGGTGCGGTTGAGATGGGAAGTTGGTGTCCGAGTGGATCAAGGTCACGATAGCTCAAGTGGTAGAGCAGCGGCATATCTAGCCGAAGATCGTGGGGCTTGTGCCACTGACTTTTTAATTTCAACTAAAAACCTTAATCGTAATATATTAATTGGTCAAGCAGACCACGAAATTAGAGAATTGAATAGAAATACAAATAATGCTGGTCAAGCCACATTCTCGCCGCCTTTTCATCACAGATAAACTCAAGCAAAACTTTGGTTGATATTGGGTCAGATCTATGTGTTTACACAAAATCATTATTGCAAACATCAAGCATAAAGAGACGTTCAAATGGAGATTTGTGGTTGCAAATGTGTCTCGCCCGAAAATAGGGGCCGATTATTTGGCCCATTATGACCTTATGAGTTTGCAATCACAAATTAGGACAATAATACCCAATTAGTTGTCAAAGGTTCATCAGCAGCAAACGTGGCGAAATTCAAATCAAAAATATTCAGATTTTAGTGTTTACCATTCACTGTTAACCACAAAATTAGTGAATTTAAAAAATAAATAAAATATCAGGTGCTAACATTTGCAAGAAAAGTGACACAACTCAAAAAAGCAAAGTTTTTTTTTGTGTTTTCGCTTGTCTTGAAGAAATGAAAGACAAAAGTGACAGATCATGACAGCGTGTACTTAATACATAAATAAATAAAAAAGTAAACTTCCATCTATCTCTCCTGTAAAATATTCTTTTTTTTGTGTGTTGTGACACTTTTCTTGTGGATATGTGTGGGGATACGTTCAATTTTCTCTGTCTCGCCTAGACATAATCAACAAAGATAATAAATAACATTATTATAGATAGAATAACAATCTCATTTTTTAAGGTGATACTGCAGTCCTGTAAATATAACAGTTAAGAGTTTTTAATTACTTCCACTTGACTCATTCACTCCCTGTATTTGCGGTGTTTTTTAGCTACCAAATTTACATTTTTCTGTAATGTGGATGTAGTTTTGGCCATAATATGGATTTGAGATTATGAGTTGTTCCGAGGCTCATTTCGGCTGCATTGCTGTTAATTCCCTAATGATCTGAGACCCACTTAGATTTATGCTATTTGAAATGTTTATTAGGGTAGTTCCAGATATCAAAGAACATCTATGCACAAGGAAACCTTGCTTCAATGTCACTAAGTTGTGCAATATTGCTTAATTTGTATTGCATTTCTCCCAGTATACAGCCATTAGTCACTAAATTTATCTTTTTGGCAGTATTGTACATTTTAACACTAGTTAACTTACATAATCGATATGGTGTACCTGTCTAAACGAGTCAAAAGTTAACCAAAGTAATTATAATACCAACCTTGTTTATGACCTGAAACAAACCAGAGGTTAATTAAAAAACGTTTTTTAAGAAAATAAAATTTAGAAAATAAGTTTGTACTTACGTCGGGGTTTGACTCGAGGGGCGTCCAGGCCATTTTCACAAAGATCGAAGAAAAAACACTAAAATTAAAAGCAATTTATGTATTGTGGCTATACTTAACCTAGGGATAATAAACAATTAAAATGTTTAGAAATAACTTCATATTAAAAAAAATAAGTAACTCACCGTGTAAGGCTTAAAAATGCGAACGTTGGTAGACGGGCAGAATGACTAGAATACTGCGTTTAGCTTTTTCTCGCTTGGTTCACTCAAAATCAAGCGAATTTTCCGTGGAAAAACACGAATGACACAAAGAAGTAAGAACACGGCACACGCTAACAAATTAACGAGTAACGACTAAGAAAAACGTGAAAACCTGAAAGTCGAGCCGGATGCCGGTAGTCGGTACTAAAACAGTCACGAGTCAACTGCGTAGTGCGGCAGGCGGCTTGTGGCGTGCGCTGCGCGTATGGCCTTCTGAACAGCGGTCCTTACACAAGTGAGGGCTGTTACGTCCTTTTAGTCCTACTATTTTAATTCATGTTTATTATTATTATTATTTTGCCAAATAACGCCAGACCATGAGCACATTTTGAATATTATACATTTTATTAGAAAAATTCCCTATTATTTACGAATATTGTTCTTTTCATTATTGCTATATAAAATTATTTGTATTGTACTTACTTATTCAGTGGGTCAAAATTTGTCTACATTTGTTTTTTGTGTAATTTTTCTTTAAGATTTCTTTGTATCTAAACCTTCTTTAGAGCATAAACTAGAATATTCATCAATACGTTTAAATTTTTTGTCGAAAACTAATTATGGGCAACAGTGTAATACAAAAATAGACATTTTTGAATACCAAAAAGTTTCTCATACACTTACTTAAATGCTGGATTGGAAAACAGAAAAACAAACAGAAGCTTATTTATTGTTGAGCTGCAAATTAATGACAAATCATAAATTACTAAGATACAAATGTCACACTTCAGTTTTATTTGAAAATGACAACTTTGTGGTTTAGATTTCATAACTAGTACAACAATGCTTGAAAAAAAGGGATCCTCACTTTTAGGGTAAGCGAACAGATCTAGTCCTTTCTTACACAAAACACACACACAAAACACACACACAAAACACAACACAACACAACCCACACACACACACACACACACACACACACACACACACACACACACACACACACACACAACACAACACACACACACACACACACACACAAAGTGCATAAGGAAAATTGAATTTTTCAGCACATTGTTTTCAAATTGAGCATTGAGTCCACCCTTATTATCCGTATATGGCATATAGTTTGTACATATAAATCAAAAGTCAGCAGAATTATGTTTCACTACAAAGGTAAATTTTCTCGGCGTTTTAGTGAGACTAAGCTGTAGCCAAGTGATGAAATAATGTTCTCATTCGACTGTCCAATATATGATAAAGTTTAAGACTGTTCTACGGATAATGCAATATAAACAGGAAGGCTAAGGGAAGTTTCAATGAGACGAGTGTGTCAAGTAGTTAAATAAGCTTTAAAAAAATCCGAGAACCAATCCCCTTATGGCATAGGATACAAAGGCAAAGTAGCCAGAAAACACTTTTATATGTAATAAAAACAGGCTCAATTTTGCTCCAAAACACATCAATATGTCCCTCAACTTCTTCAATATTATATTTTCAGATGAATATAAGTTTAACACTTTTGGATTTGATGGGTATGCATTCATTTAAAAGAAATCAAACTGGAAATTAGTGTTCAAAATAACACAGACTGCGAATCAAGTTTTCATTCTCCATTAGTGTTCATTCTCCATCAGTGAAGCATGGAGGAGGAGATGTGAGGTTGTATGCTAGAGGAATCAGTGAATAATCAGGTGTCAGGAATAAGTTGTGAAATGCTAAAAGGAATGTGAACATTCAAAAAGACAATGATTCCAAACTTATAGCCAGAATAACAAATTTCTATTACTACATCCACTTCCTTTTACATACACCTCCACAGGCGCCTGACGTAAATACCCAATTGAAAATTTGTCTATCATGATGGAAGGAAAAATCAGAAAATTTACAGTTTTAATGGATTAATAAATTAGAAAAACTGATTTATTTTTCAAGAACCCATTTTGTTCAAGAATAATTATTCTTCCTAATTATTGCTGAACAATAATAGGATAAAGCTTGTAGAATAATTGACTCCAACAATTTTAAAATTGAACAAATACTGTTCATAGGCCTATAATTTCCTATATCCGACTTGTAACCGCTTTTATATACCAGTTTAACCATTCCACACAATCAGAATATAATCTAAATTAAGAGACATATTAAATAAAATGTATAGAGGATAGTTAAAACTTTCTGCACGATGTAGGAAGGTGTAGTTCATGAACTTTATGTACGGTAACATTCTTTTTTGTCTTTAACTGTCATTCCTCTATAAAATTATACCCTATATCGTTCCTCACTATTACATTTAGAGAAATCTGACATTAATTGCAGTTTTTAATAGTGCTTAGTTATCATTTTGCTTTATATAGAAAGAAACACTGATAGAATGTATCATCAGATATTTTCTTTCTTTTTGAGAGTTTAAAATATTTGAGAAAACAATGCTCTGTTACGTTTTTAATTTTTAAAAGTTTATTTATCTATTTATTTTTTTAAATACAGCTGTAGTTGTATATTATATCTAAATTTAGAAAATAAATTCAAATTTAAATTAGGACCCACATTCAGTACATAAATTATTGCCCGATTTTAGAAAATTTCAATACCATCATGATAATTTTTATTATTTAATTGTAAGTACTTAATTGTCATATATGTAATATGTATGTATTATTTGATTAATATAATTCCTATGTAAAAAATAATATCGGAAACAAATTGTAGTTGAGACTAAGTGAGTCAAGTTGCAAGCAGATTTCAACACTATAAAACAACGTTAAAGTAAAGATGTATAACTTTTAGTTTTACCGGGCATGGTTATGTTACAAAAACCAGTTTACATAAAAACCACCAAATGGAATGTACCTTGTGTTCTAGCCAACTTGATCATATTTATGATGTTTCCCGCTTCGAATCCCGCTCGTGCCATTAACTTTTTTTCATCTCAACTAAAAACCTTAATTAATTGAAATGTATTAATTGGTCAAGTGGACCACGAAATTAGTGAATTTATGATGTTTGTAGGTCTGCGACAATCTGATCAGTGATAAGAGATGTTGAAGTAAAAAACATTATGTGAGTTTGGAAATGAATAAATAATTTATTTTATTTATTTTTATAACTAAAATACATTATACTTAACATTTATACATAATTATTTTATATGCCAAGCATTATCTCACTTTTTACTGAACTAAAATATGTTTAAATATTACATTGAAAATAACATTGCTACATTTTTAAAACTTAGTTTGTTGTACTAAATTTTTATTTGTTTAAAAATGAGCTAATCCTTATAACGTAGATAAAACTTAGAAATATTTACTTTGGCATAATGTTCAAATCTATAAATCTGGTTTATTGGGTGCTTCAATTTTCTTTTATCTATTCCAAAATGCAAATGCTTTCTGTACATTCTCATTCATTGATGTGGTGTGTAAAGGTTTCTTTGCTGATTCACTTTTTTTTAACCCTTCAATGCCATTCTTTGCCTTGGCCCCATCCTCTGAAAATGAATTAATTTAATTATTGATTAATCACTAAGCAATACATTATGTATTATTTAAACATAAGAAACATAATTTTGTAAAAAATGATGAAATTCATACATTTGCACTCTCATTGTTAGGCAACACCCTTTTTCTTCCGAATTAGTTCAAATCTCAAACTCAAAACACATACCTGTGCTGTACTTGACAAACTTGGTTTCATAATGATAGTATCACCTAAAGGTTAAATTGTATTCAATAGTACAACCATATTATAATTAAAATGATTTCAGTGAGAAAGTTTAAAAAGGAATACCAAATGTGGCGATCCGCCAAACTTGTATTTTGTTTCCAGCCACCAGGGGCTCAAAGGTAATTACTAATTAATAAAACAGTTTTTCTCAAGGTGTTTCGCGTTTCTATTATCACCTACGATAAAGTATCATCCCATCTTCCAATACCACATATTGATGACCAGGACAGAAGAATACGAGGAAGGATTCAAGCGATTTCATCAGATAACCTTCGACCACATGCCACAGACGCAGACCACCCAATAAGTAAGCCGGAACGCAAGTAAAAAATAAAGATTTTGATAGAAAGTAGAGTTTTAAATAGTTTTCAATCAAGGCTGAGAAAGAAAACGATCGACCTGTTGTTACTGAAATTGGTTCTGTAGAAATAACCCATCGTTATGGTTTGCTCAACTGGAAACGCAATTTCCAAGCTCTGGGATTTAAACAGATCAAACCAAATTTAATGAAATAGTATCAACAATATAAAATGACATCTTAACACAAATTGGTGATGTCGTTTTATCACCACCTATCACAGATAAATATATAACTTTAAAAGACCAATTGAAATTTTCCAAGACTCACACTCAGAACGGATCATACAAATAATGGTTAGAAAATCTTCATTTTTTTTTTAGAAAAATGCTTGAACTAGCTGCGGACAGCATATCTGACGAATGTATGTTTCTTAGTGACCGGTTGTTTCATAATTTGTTGAAGTTCTGTGGAGCGGTCAAGAATAAGGTAGTTAAGAAAACCTTTTTCAATTTTATTTCTTTGCCTACGTTTCGACATTTATTCAGGTCATTTTCAGGGCCTGGGTAAATTACAAAACTTATGTTGATTGGAAAAATATCTTAAATTGTACTTTTTCCAATCAACGTAAGTTTTATAATTTACCCCAGGCCCTGAAGATGACCAGAATAAAGGTCGAAGCGTCGGCAAAAAAAGAAAAAAAAGGTGTTTTTCTAAACTACATCTCTTTTGACCCTTCCTCACGACTTCAACAAATTATCTGAGGAAATTTTAAAAACATTGTTGTTTCCACGCCTTTCTACTCAAACCCAACAAATGGGCACTCTCGACACGACACGCATATTCACGAGCAAAGAAAACATAGACCAGCTAGCAGATCAAATAGCTCCAACCGAATACTTTGCGATATCGAAAAATCCGCCTCATAAAAACTCAGAAATAATGGAATTGAAAGAAATGGTAAAAAATTAAATGAACATATTTCTGTTCTAAGAAGGGAAGTACATCTATTTGAAAGTTATTTCCAAAAGTTATTCTCGACCAAGATCGTATTCTAGACCCAGAGGTCAATTTCCCCAAAAATTAACGATACTGAACTATGTTTATACCATTCTCAGATTGGGAGTAAAAAAATGTACATTTCATACTTCTTTTGAAGTACATATAAATAATAACAATACAATTAATACAATTAATTAAGGTTTTTAGTTGAGATAAAAAGTCAATGGCACGAGCGGGATTCGAACCCACGATCTTCGGCTAGATACGCCGCTGCTCTACCACTTGAGCTATCGTGACCTCGATCCACTCGGATACTAACTTCCCATCTCAACCACACCTTATGAATTTTCTCTCCTTTTTGCCATTTTTCAAATGTCGTGTAATCGGATTGGATTCTCGGCGACAAATGCAATGGCCATGGAGAGCTTTAGTGAAGTATACTTCATTTTAATTCATTAAATTCACTAATTTTGTGGTACACTTGACTCTACCATTTGTCGCCGAGAATCCAATCCGATTACACGACATTTGAAAAATGGCAAAAAGAAGGGAAAATTCAAAAGGTGTGGTTGCGATGGGAAGTTAGTGTCCGAGTGGATCGAGGTCACGATAGCTCAAGTGGTAGAGCAGCGGCGTATCTAGCCGAAGATCGTGGGCATCGGGTAAGTGTGTTTCTGGCTTAATACGGTAAGCAACCCAGTAGTTTTCATCGTGCGCCTACGCGAACATTTTCAGAATCTAAAGGCGACTCCAGACCCTCAGGGTGCCAGTATTTTAAAAAAAAAGCCCATTTGTAGGTATGTCGGGTTCGAATGCAGAGCTGCTGGATTCGAACCCGGGACCTTTACCTTACAGTGATGAGCGCCGTGTCAACGCCTAAACCGTTGCGGTCACCGACGCCCCTAGTTGTTGCGGAAAAAGGGAATACATATTTTCCAAATGCCGTGGGGGTCCTCAACTTATTACAAATCGTGATGGACATCTGTGAAACTGTCATTGCTGCTTACTTACTTCACTAATATTCGTGCCCTTTGACAAGAAAACCGACAAAAAGTCGAGCACGGCGAGCACCGGATGTCGTTATTCGGCGAATAGCCGAGCGTCCATCCACACTAGTCGGGATTCGGCGAAAAATTACGCGGCGTCCGGCGAATACCGCGTGTTTGGAGCCGCCTTAAGACCAACGCAGACATCAAGGCACAACATTTTTATTTTCAAAGCTCTGAAAACCACTAGTCACGTTTTCGTACGACAATATTAATGGAAAGCGCTTGAACCACCATATCGAGGTCCCTTCAAAGTAATTAAAAGCAACAAGTTTTTCACCATTACGCTAAACGAGAAGGATGTCACCATTGATTGCATCAAACCAACCAATCCTGAACAACAACGAACAGCCATTTCATCAAAAAACTACACTCTGTCTTCGAGAAACCCAGATGGCAACACCCGAACCACAACAGCAAGACCGATATCAACCACAGAGCATCAAACACTGAGATTAAGAAATTAATAGACTATTATTTGAGTTGAATTTTTCAACAAACCTTTTTTTTGTTTCAATGATTTATTATTATCTTTAATTTCTTCAGAAATTAAGTACTTTTGCAGCAAATGCCGCGGAGGGGTTGAGAGAGAGCCTGCTGTCGAACAGTCACTAAACCCTGAGTCACTCCTTTCTGAACATTGTTGTCCCTTTTTGTTGCTGTCACTTCCTGCTTTGGTCATTGCTACTTGAGATCCTCGTCTTGAAGCGGCGGACAAGTTGGCCATCCTACCTAATGCTCTTATGGCGTTACCTGTTTTCTGCAGTCATTAATCACATGTTAATAAAACACAAAACCGCTCAAAAATGTTAGTAAGTTAAAATAAAAAGTCTCAGGCATACGAATGCCAAAAAGCCTGTAGTGAAATTTTGCACTTGCCTGCCACTTCCTCCGAATTATAAATTTCTTGAGTTTGTCTGTACTCAACTTTATCTGACTCATTTCTGTATATTCCTGGGTCATCCATTTGTGAGCGAGACATTCCTCAGCAGTTAACCTTTTTCTAATAAAGACGCATTCATGAACAACGCCGCCACAATTTACAGTAATAAAAAGAAACAAAAACAACCTTATACTTACTCTTTTCTTTTAATAAGAAGCTCTGTTATAAATTCTTTGGCAGTTTGGGAAATAGAATCAAAAGCTTCATCTTCAAAATCAAAGTCTGCTCTTGTTATATTTGCAAATGTCTCCGCATCATTTTCACCCATAAATGGGGAGAGTCCTGACAACCTTTGATAACGCAGAAACTCAATAAATATTAACATACTAATAAATAATCAGATTTTTTACTTACAGTACATAGCAAATCACACCGACTGACCACATGTCAGTCTGTACCCCTATGGGCTCGTAACTTATTATCTCTGGAGCTATAAATTCTGGCGTACCAAAAAGAACTCTCACTGGTATATCACCACTTAACTTTTGTGCCAAGCCAAAGTCGATTAGTTTTATATCGTGGGAGTCTCTCGTCGTGCACATTATGTTTTCCGGCTAAATGAGAAATAGAAATAGTGAAATAAAAGAAATGTATTATTAAGAAATTACGAACATACATACCTTAAGGTCTAGATGAACAATTGATCGAGAGTGCATATATTTAACTCCTTCACATATTTGTCTCATAAACAATATACAGTCTTTTTCCGTCAATGTAAAATCATCGGCAACCACTCTTTCAAACAACTCTCCACCTGAAATACTAAAATGTTTGTCCCGTAAGTAAATTAAGAAAAAAAATAGTATATACTATTTTTGTATACTACAATTAATTAAGGTTTTTAGTTGAGATAAAAAAAGTCAATGGCACGAGCGGGATTCGAACCCACGATCTTCGGCTTGATACGCCTCTGCTCTACCACTTGACCTATCGTGACCTCGATCCACTCGGACACCAACTTCCCATCTCAACCGCACCTTTTGAATTAGTTAAGTATACTTCATTTTAAATCATTAAATTCACTAATTTCGTGGTCCGCTTGACCAATTAATATATTACAATTAATTGTTCAACCGGACCACGAAATCAGTGAATTTAATGATTTATACTTCACTAAAGCTCTCCGAGGCCATTTCATTTGTCGTCGAGAATCCAGTCCGATTACACGACATTTGAAAAATGGCAAATAGGAGAGAAAATTCAAAAGGTGGGGTTGAGATGGGAAGTTGGTGTCCGAGTATCCCGCTCGTGCCATTGACTTTTTTATCTCAACTAAAAACCTTAATTAATTGTAATATATTAATTGGTCAAGCGGACCACGAAATTAGTGAATTTATGTATACTTCTTTCATGTTTTTATACTATTTAAAACAATCTATAAATCTATAATCAATGAATTTTATATCCAAATAACCGGATATGGGAGCAAACAGAAATATTGCTCACCTCTCCAGGGTTGATAGGGGAAAACACAACACCCCACACACACATACCAGCAGTAATAACTGTTTCATACCTAAGTGTTTTCTTTAAATAAAATTGTAATTTTGTTATTTATTTCAGTAAATCAAGAAGAGTCTTGTTTAATCCTTTTGAAAAGATAGTTCCTACTCAAAGTAAGTTTTTTGCAACGATCCGGATTTCGAGCCTTTTAGCTCATAGGTTGAAGGACTTCTACAACCACATCTCTCGACATGAATTGCCAAAGTGAACCCGCTGATACTCCGCCAACGCGACGTTCCAATTAGCAGCTGATTTGTTTAATGGCGCTCAATTTGAACGTGCGAAACGCGGAAATTATAACACAGATAAATATACTAGTAAATACTTAATATTATTAAATTACTCTAAAAAATGGGAGGTAGATCAAAATCTGTTATATTATTAATGCATTTATCACCATGTTCAATTTTACATTTCTCATTAATTTTATTATGTTAATTTCAAATTTCTCAAACCAATCTAATTCTTTCCCTTTGTTGAAACTATGTAACACTCTTGTATTTAGATTTCAATTGAAATTATGTTTTATTTCATTTAGATGGTCCTTAAATTCCAAAAATTTGCTCGATTTAGGCAAGTGTTCTTTTACTCTTGTTTTTATTTCTCTACCGCTTTGTCCTATATACTTAATATCAGAATCATTACAATTGAGTTGGTAAACCCCGCTTTTTGCCAAGTTGTCTACTTTGTCTTTAGGTTTTGAGAGGTTGTTTTTAAGTGAACCCGTACTTCTAAAAGCTATTCTAAAACCTTCTTGTTTAAAAATTTTACTAACTTTTTCCGATAATTCACCAATGTATGGCAAACAACGGAAACCTAATGACTCATTTATGGTGGGGTGGCTGAGTCCTATTGTTGATTCGTTTAAAGTTAATTTTTTTATTCTTTTAACTAGCAACTTATCAATAAATATTTCTTGATACCCGTTGTTTTTTGCTAAGGTTTTAATAGTTTTTAATTCTTTTTTATAGTTATCAGGTGTTAGCGGAAGTTTTAAGATTAAGACAAGGGTCTTGTTTGTTTTTGGTATTAATACTGTAATTTTTTAGATATTAAATGACACCTCATTTTTATATTCTGTTTTTACTTACTATTCAAGAACTAATATTATCTCCCTTGGATTGCTGTAAGCAGCGATGAGCTGCAAGAGTTTGGGATGGCGAAGACAGTTCATTATATCCACTTCTTGGGCTGCTTTGTCCCTATCTTCTTTTTTGATACACCTGACCGTCTTTGCAGCATATTCTAGCCCTCGATTGTGTTCCTTGATTCTATGTACAGTTCCATACCTTCCTTTTCCGAGTTCTTCAAGCCTACAGTACTTTTCAAGGAATGAAGATCCGTCTTCAAATTGAACTGCCTTCCAAAAGTCAGGTTTTTTTATATCTAGAATATGTGTACACAATTTAATTACCGTTTCCTTAATAATAAATTTAATACTTACCAATTAAAGAAACTGCTTGAGATTCTAAGCTTGGCTCACTCGGCCCGTGGATATTGTGAGATCTCACCCGAAATTTAAAGGCTTTATTTTTTTCAAGGTTGTAAACTGTATGTGACAAGCTGTGACATCTGGAATGTCAATATTCCACATAAGAGTAAATAATTTGATGGTGTAGATATAAATATAAGAGATGTTTACTTTTCTGCGACGGTGGACCAAATGTTATCTTCGCCGGACACTTCTAAACTATAACCAGTAATCATAGATCCTCCGTCGTAATGAGGACTTGACCAAGTGACAGAAATACCAGGCGAATTCAATTCTGCAACTGGTCTATTGGCAGGAGGATCGGGCACTCCTGAAACAGTACCGAATATAACCATACTATATATGAGTGCTCTGAGAAACTTTAACCAAACACAAGTAATTTCAACAAGACAACAGAATTGATTATTCCATAATAATGATAATAATAAATACGAATTTGTTTCTTTACGAGCATACGTGTTCATTTTTCAACACAATTAAAAATTGGAAAAAATAACCTTTTGAAGTTACATAGGTTATTAACAAATCAAGGTTATTTAATGCTTTCCGGTAAGTTCAGAACGTTCGGTAGAGAGATAGAAAAATAATTATCCAGGTTTGAATGCTGCCAAACAAATCTTTCTGGAAATAGCATAGGCGGCAAGCAATTTTCTACTACTTAATATAACCTCTAATTTATCAAAAAAGTTAAGGCATATAAATTAATTTAGGAGCATTTTAACACTACCGCAAAACGTTATTAGGTATTAAAAATATTAATTAATTGAATTTTTACTCCTGTTTGTGTGATGTATTTGTCTCCGCGTTGTGTAGCATGCACTACACAAAAACTGAGGCAACGAATACACAAATAATACTCCCGTGCAATAAATCCAGTAAACTGCGTCCACAAAAATAACACACATACACTGGCACAATCGCACTATCATTATTAACATCCTATGGTTACCGCCCCTAGAACTTTTCCCCTTGTTTCGGGGTGTCGGTGGTTTGCTCGGCGGGGGACGTTCCCGGGGCTTTACATGCCGAGTGGCAGCCAGTATTTGGGTCCCCTGTACCGATTCTTGGAGGTATATCCCCTGTGATGTGATTATGCGTATGGATTATGTAGCTGAGTACATTTGTATTGAGAGTGAATGTATTTATTAGCGTGAATGTGTGATGTAATAGAGTAGATGGCGGAATATCGACCCTCAATTAGGTTAGTTGTATAATATACACAACGTAAAGGGTGTTGGAGGAATCTCGCGTGCGCCATCATCCTAATTGAATGAATGGTGTGTAAATAGGAGTGAGTAGTATTTAAAAATGAACGTGAGTACGAATGGCTAGCTGTTAACAGCAACCTCCGGAGCCCAACCTTGGTGGCTGAACGGATAGATCGAGGTGATAACATTTAACAAAATAACACAATATTTAATGAAATAGTTAAATAATAAATCCGAGGTTTTTTCCGTTTTAAAGGAGACGTCGTCGATGCGGGAGATATACTGTAGGAGTACGGTACGCTTATGATTATTGTGGAGTGCAGAGATTGAATTATTACGCAGTGTTTCAGCTACTTTCTAACAAGTATCTATTCATTTACAAAATACACGATGCATATGCATGAAAAATACAAGTAACGTGCAGAAACTATACAAATTATTGTTAAATAATATTATTTAAACGCTGGAGTACATTAGCACATATGGTAGTATATGGGGGCATGGATTCATGATATATGATATACAACTAGCTGGGTTTCTAGTGACGAGATAAAACAAAAATTAAGTATTGCTTCTAAACAATCTACAACACAACAATAGAATGGAAACAAAATATCAATGCTCTACAAGAAAATATCTATAATAGAACTGCTTTTACTCCTTAATAATAAAAGACAAAATCCTGAAGAATTCGTTTATTAATGGATCTATTTTTTCATCCTGTTTAACGAGTAGACCAGTTATAAAATTGTGCCATGCAACGAGAACAAAACGACTACTTATTTCGAAACATTCATTACTCAGTTTCAGCGCGTGAATGGAAGGCCACATCCTTTGACGTCATTCCTCCTATTTAGTTAGTCTTCTAGTTGCTGATGTTATTTTTAATAACAACTGAGTTGAATTTGAAATGACGTGTCCAAAAAAGAAATCGGCCGTCCGTCATTGTTGATGTTAAGGTTGTTAGACCTAACTTAGAAAAATAAAGAATACGTATTTATAACGCGGTAACGTGTATGATTAAGACATTATAACGTGTACGTAAAACATAACGGCCGAATATTTGTAAACATTAAAAGTAGTTCAATAAATTTTGCTCGGTTCTTTATCTCGCCTACAGACGCGTTTTGGTATTTCGCTATATTTATTGGGGTTTATGAGATTAGGCAGACAAATAAACTAGAACTACAAACTAACTAACAAATTCATTACATCGCTGATGAGAATATTATAAGTATGTGTCTGAATATAATTGCATTTAAAACACCGCGATGACCTCTCTTAAAATTAACGAGAAAGAGAAAGAGGGTGAAGCAGGAAAGACGAGAGAAAGTAAAGAGGAGAGTAAGAAAGTGAGAAAGAAAGAATATATATAAATCGAGAGAGAAAGAGAGAGGGAGAGAGAGAGAGTGAGGGTGAGGAAGAGAGAGAGAGGGTGAGAAAGAGGGAGNAGATAGAGAGATAGAGAGATAGAGAGACAGACAGACAGAGGCATGACAACATAGAGTGTCATATAGAGGGTACAACACAGTGCATAATACATGTTTTAAAGATATCCTATGATTGCTTTGAAATTTAGAACTTTTTGACCCGCTGCTTTATTTCACTCGACCGTGGAACACATAACATTAGTGCTAAAGTATTATGGTTTTTGCAAGGTCTATGTAAAAATATTAATGTCGATGTTACTGTTGTTTCATATTTATTGCTTTGGAAAAAAAATGGAAATTTGGAAAACAAACCTTCATCCTTCATTCTAATTTACAAAAAATATATAATTTATGTGCTGATTTGTGACCGTTAGTCGATAATTATTCAGAAATCGTGAGATGCGGTCTGGTGTGATGTAGGTTTCAGAAAACCATTTTCTTTATCGTGCCAACGTTTCGATCATTATTAAGATAATCTTAAGGGCGTGGAATTTCCAAACATTGTTTAAATTTAACCAATACATGTAGGATGTGGAAAAAAGTGAATTTATACAATGCAAAAAATATATTTTTTTATATTCAATCAAAGTATTTCTACTCGCTCAAAGTGTTTGTCTTGTGTGCAATTGTGTCATTCTTGCGTGTCGTGTTGAGAGTGCCAGTGAGATTTTGCTGTTTTATGTTATATTATCTAAAGGCCCTGAAGATGATCTCAATAAAGATCGAAACGTTGGCCCGATAAAGAAAATGTTTTTCTGAAACCTACATCACACCAGACCGCATCACACGATTTCTGAATAATTATATAATTTATTTGAAAACACGCATTGGTCAATGAAAGAAGATGGTGTATGTTAACATTTATACGATTTCTCTTCTCTTAAAAGGCCTCTTACCTTCAACTGACAATGATGCAAAGTGGTAAACAGTGGCCAGGTGATTATATACAGTAAGGACGTACTTTCCACTGTCGTCGGCTTCCACTGGATCTATAATTAGCTTGGTTTCCCCAATGTCGTTGTCGGTGTGTATCGTCAACCTTTTTCCGTTTGACAACTCGACACCCTTGAATTCACACCAAAATAATATTTAGGAACATCGTTAGAAACGGCAGACTTGTTCTATTTTGTACTTGGGCGAAAGTACAGTATCAGTGTAATATTTTTGAATTTTATCTAAACTCAATATATTATAACCAACAATGACTGCTATGAATTATCGAGGATAATAAATATATCTCAGTGATTTGATAAAATTAATTATAAATTTTAGTTATTTCGATATAATGAAAATCGGCCTTCAATATTGTAGTTTTAAATGAAAAATCAGGAATAATGCGAATTTTAAAGAAAACACTCAGTTACTTTGTCAAGCTTTCGAGGAATACATGAACCCCTTCATCAGGACTTGGAAACTTTCAATAATAGTTTTTTTTTGGTTGTCTAATTAAAGAATATAATAAATAATAAAGTATTATTAGAATACCCCGCCCCGAGGAATATCGAGTACTNTCAGAGAGTCAGTAACCAGATCGAGACGCTCAAATGGCTGCAGTTTAAAACAAACTATGCGCGAAAGAAAAGCAAAGGAAGGAAAACACGCAGAGGGCCGGCGATGACCTCAACTGTTTGTCGGCGCATAAACTTCCCACTTATATATATTAATAGAATAAAAAACGTAGGAAACTTTTTGATCAAAAACTCAATTTTTAATTTTGCTTGAAGTTTGTAAGATTCATATATACATATATATATATATATATATATAAATATGTACATAATTGTTGACCTCGTAATTTATCAACAATGATTATCCTGATGAAGGGAATAAAAAACTACTCGAAAGTTGGCCGAATGATATGTTAATATAATTATTATGTTAATTACCATATGATAGTGTATTACCAATGAAAATGAATTTTTTAATAGCTGCGCTTTACAATTTATTATCTAGAATACGCCCACACCATTTACCAAATTTCCTTTCCTTACCCCCTTTGACCACATGAGGGTGGGTTCAGGTTTCCCTGCGAATCGTGCACTGAGTTCAGCTTTGTTCCCTCTGAGGGCTATACAGTCGTTCGGAGGTCTTAAGATTCTCGCGGGCACTTCTGACCCTTGGTTTGCGCTTTCTTCTGAAATTCGTAGCTCGTTATATTCAGATTAAAATGGTCTGACGTACGCGATGTACCTTTAACTACAAGCCTAGTGTGAGATTGTGCCATTCCATGTTTATTGTAAACGGTACATGTATATAAACCAGAGTCCTCGACGAACGGATCAACTATTCTAAGAGCTATTTCTCCATTTCCTAACTGAACGTGGGACATGTCTTCACAGTTAGGAATTTCTTCAGATTCTCCTTTGGACCAAACGATTTTCAGCGGCTCTTCACCTACACGAGATTGTGTTATTTTTTGTCTCGGATGTCGAGTCCTATAAAAAATCTATAAAACCTGATATAGTTGCAGAGATTGACACGGACTGTCCCTCTTGAGCGTTAATTTCTGGAGGAAGGCCTTTTGTAAAAATTGGAGGTCTTATTTCTTGATGGGCGAGAGGAGTGACGCTTAAGCGCACCAAGCCCTGCGCTAAGCCCCAATCTTGAGACAAACAACACGAGTAAAGACCCGTGTCGGACGGTACCAGAGGGCCGAGCCTAAGACACGAAAGGCCGTCCTCTTCCCAACTTATTTCTCTGTCCCCTTCTTCCTTTATCGGCTCTCCATCTCTACAGAAAAATGATTTTTATTTTTAAATTTGTCGTTTTTTTTTTCCATTGGTTACTCACTTGTACCACATTGCTGAAGATGGCGAGCCTATATGGCAGGACAGAGTGAATGTTGATCCTTCTGAGGCCGTGCACTCTTGAATCGGTGTGTGCTGGTCATTGTGCTGAGCATCTCTTTCTCGCCCGTTGTCTCTTTTGTCTTTGTACCGCCTACTGAACTGATCTTTACTCACCATCTTGATGCTTTCTCTACGATGACCTAATAAAATCAACCAATAGTTAAAACACAAAATAGATCCCTGCCTATTGCACCTCTATTGAGGGTCAACATTGAATTAGAACATAGCACATTTAAATGAACGTACTTATAACTTGAATGGTGGCGCTAGCCTCTACTCTTCCTTTTTTGTTCTCCAGTGTGACGGAGTACCTTCCGGCGTCTTCTAATCTCGTTTCTTCGATTTCCAGTGAGAATAGGTCTCCGGATTCAGTGATTTTCAGCCGGGGCGAATTTATCTTCTCAGAGTCTTTGTACCAAGTAGCAGACGGCAGAGGGTACCCGGCCCCGGAGCAGATGAGACGAACTGGGTCTCCAGCCAGAACTACCCTGTCATGTGGCACTGTCAAAAACCTCGCCTCCGAGCCTCGTTTCCCACGTAGGCCTAGTACTTCAGGGTTCGTCGCCTCTCCTGCCAAAATACACATTGATTAAAAACGATAATAGGATCAAACTTTTCTCAATCAGTTTAGCCAAATGTCATACGCGTTACGCAAGGAGAGACGTGATTCATGTGCTGGTCTTGGTCTTGGTTATCTGAAATAAAATTCTCACTTAAACTTCACGCAGTAGAACAATTGTTTAAACACTGTGAAGTTGGATTTAATTTTTTCATTTTATAAATGAATTTTCAACCTTGGACTGTTAAATATGCTGATGTCGATGCTCTTCCTAAGGGATTATATGCTTCACACTTGTACAATCCTTGGTGATGTGGATTAATCCCTGTCAATACGAGGCCTGATGATTCTCCCTCAGTGTATCTTTCACCTTGTCTAAATACCTTTAAAGAAAACGGCTTAGCTGTAACAAATCTACAAATCAACAAACGTCCAATTTTTAAAATTCAATTCCTTCCAATGCATTTTTAATATTTTAAGTCAAGCTAATAGTTCCAACTCGTCGAAGACAGAAATAGTCGACAGTAGTATGATGATATTTTCGATATATGCACAAAACAGTTAAAACCGTTGCAAAGAAAGTCATGGATACCTTTGCATGAAATCATCAATGAATCTTTTGTAATAAAAAGCAATAGTAATCTTCAATCTGTAGAGTATATTATAGTATAAATAATTTATACTTCATAAATTCACTAGTTTTCGTGGTCCGCTTGACCAATTAGTACCATTCAATTAATTAAGGTTTTAAGTTGAGATAAAAAAGTCAGTGTCACGAGCGGGATTCGAACCAACGACCTTCGGCCTATTCTGACACTATTCTGACCAGTTAGTACAATAGTATAAATTATTCAATTAATTGAGGTTTTAAGTTGAGATAAAAAAGTCGGTGCCACGAGCGGATTCGAACCCACGATCTTCGGCTAGATACGCCGCTACTCTACCACTTGACCTATCGTGACTTCGATCCACTCGGGCACTAACTTCTTATCTCAACCCCACCTTTTGAATAACGGCAAAAAGGAGGGAAAATTCAAAAGGCTACGAATCCCGCCCTTACAGCTATCGTCAACAGTAGTTAAAAACAGAAAAAATAGAGTGGGGCGTCTTTGTATTTTATTTAAACGGAGCAACTGGTAAAAATTTATTAAGTTGCGTGCTACAGTCATATCAACAAAGGAGAATTTTAATTGAAGAGTTTAAATTTTAGCGATTTTATATATTCATTTTTCAATTGTACGCGTCATTGTGTCATCTCCCCTAAAGGCGGACATAAGCATATAGTTTATATTTAAAATGCTTTGATATAGATGGTTAGTGTTGTATATACATAGAAGTAAAAGGTATTTATTAATTCCAATGGTAAAAAGGAGGGAAAATTCAAAAGGTGGGGATGAGATGGGAAGTTAGGGTCCGAGTGGATCGAGGTCACGATAGCTCAAGTGGTAGAGCAGCGGCGTATCTAGCCGAGATCGTGGGTTCGAATCCGCTCGTGGCACCGACTTTTTTATCTCAACTTAAAACCTCAATTAATTGAATAATTTATACTATTGTACTAACTGGTCAGAATAGTGCATTATGCAAAAACATAAAAAATTAGATATTAATCTTTAAGTGATGTTTCTTGACAGTGGACCAGCTCACACGGAGCACATAAATATGTTATCTATATATAATATAATCTATATATTTGTACTGTAAACAAAATTTAAGCCAAACAAGTTGGGAACCACGCAGTAAAATTTTGCTAATTTTACATATCGATTATTTTAAAATGTAAACAGCTGTGATGTAGTTGTAATACAATTTCCAGTCGTTTTGGAACCACATTACCTTGCCTTCTTTCGTCCAAATGACGTCTGGCTGCGGGTCCCCTTTAATCCGACATTCCAGGGTAACGGAAGATCCACTACTGCATTCGATGTCACCGAGTGGCCTCGTTATCAACGGGAGACTGTGTACCTTTCTAAATTAATTCCATTACTAAGAAGTCAAGAAGTATTATAGTTACCGTATTTATATAAAATTAATTTAAATCGATAATATTGTAATTATGCTTTAATCTTAATCTCTGGATAGAGGTATAGACTTGAAGAAGAAAGCAAATTTAGTTCCTACTGCCAATCTTTCGACCTTTTAAGACCTTTTTTTTTAAGATCATCAATTCAGTTTTTGACTAAAAGAGTGAGAAGAGAAATAATTGGAATATTTGACAGGTCTGGTTTCTCTTGTATACCACCTATGCCTATCAAAACATTCAAATCAAGTAGGCATAATTTTGACTTTTCTAATGTTGAAATAATTAACAAATTAAACTATTAAGAAGAGGAATAAAAGAGGTTCTACATACTAAAATGGAAAGTAATAATTGTAACATTCAAACAGATACTATGGGCTTAAGTTCAACTTAAGAAAGTCTTATAAGTCTTATTAATTTTAAAAAGAGGTCTCTGACAAGAGGAGGACCTCCGGAATAAAGCCAGAAACACACTTACACGATGCTAGGCCATGCGACGCTACCCGATGCTACCCGACGCAAATCCAAACTCCGATTTTCGTTAAGGTTGCATTACCCCCGTGCACATCTACCCGACGCTCTGCGATCCCCACTGTGCAGATTTTCGTCGGGTCGCATCGAGTACAGTCGAAGACAAAAGAACCGGACACTCATATTTTTATTCAAACTACATGTATTATTGTCGTTATATTAATTACAACATACTTATTTTAATATAAACCAAATTAACTGTGATTAAAAATTAATTAGTTTTTATTTAAAAAATTAATTTTAATGGTTTGGTAGAATATTAATCAAAACACCGGAATTCGATTTTTTGATATAATGAATTTATTGTACTCGCTTCGGCGGTACATAAATAAAATTGGAACAATTTATTACACGGTTTTGCTCATAAAATTTAATTAACAATTTGTTTGATGGCTGTGCTCATAAAATTTAACTAACAATTTATTACAAAGTTTTGCTTAAAATAGTGCATTAAGAACAAAAGATGCGTTGCGATTGTGATTATTGTGATAAACGCTGTGGACTGTACGCGACGTGTGCTTGCATCGGATAGATGTGCACACCCCACCAAAACGTGGCAAGGCGTCGGGTAGCGTCGCGTGGCGTAGCATCGGGTAAGTTTGTTCCTGGCTTAAGGTTGCAATTCAGCTACAGTCCTTGCCAATATTGGAACTGCGTCGGTCTTCAAGGAAATTTGAGATCGCCTCTAATAGCTCAACTATGTCAATCTATCAGGCATATTTAAGGCTTTTTGTGAGTTCTATATCGTTATGTATATATATATATATTATGCAGGGTGGGCGACCGAGACCCGAGGGGTTAAAAGCCTAGGTAGGCACGTACCCCATATATTGAATTCAATTAATTATTCTTTTTATGTAAAGTCTTCGTTAAGATGAAAAAGTCAGTGTCACGGGATTCGAACCCACGACCTTCGGCTTTTGATACGCCGCTGCTCTAATCACTTGAGCTATCGAGACTTCGATCCACTCGAGCACCAACCATTTTCATCTCAACCTCTTAGATAGAAACTTAGATAAATAAATAAAAGTAATTAATTGAAATAATTAATATGGTCAATATGACCACTAAACCTATGTGGATTAATTTTAATCATGTTTTTCTATAGGTTTTCCTATAATTTATTTTTTGTCTTATTATGTATGATATGCGATAGTAGAAGACAAAAAAATCAGAAAACACTTTTGCTGTTTTAATTAATTAGTTAATATAATCTTCCTTGGTGAGGTGTCGGTATACAGATAAATACAAGGTACTGTCCACAATAAAGCAAAAAACAAACAAAAATAAAACTTAAAAAATGTTCGGATTCATGGAACACTAATATGTACTACAAATAACTAAAAATGTTATATTCCAGTCGAGTCAATATTTACTCCATTAACGAAAAATCAAGTTATTGTTGACAGTAGAGCAAAATAAATTTCGAAAGCTGTTCCGATTTGTAAAGTAAAAAGTATGGTTGCCCTAGTTGACAAGCATGATAATTCTATAGAAAACAATAGTTTCATTACTTAGTCTCTATTTTAATATTATCTTATCATAAATTTATGTGCATAATATATATAATATTAACAAAACTCACGCTAATTTTGTGTCAACCGTCCTTAGCAGATGCCGCCCTTCATCTGAAAAGACAAAACATTTTTAATGTTAAACATTTGTGATGATCTTTATAAATAACTTTTCAATTAATTAAGGTTTTGGTTGAGGTAAAAAAGTCAGTATCACAAGCGGGATTCGAACCCACGAACTTCTGCTAAATACGCCGCTGCTCACTTGAGCTATCGTGACATCGATCCACTCGGACACTAACTTCCCATCTCAACCCCACCTTTCGAATTTTCCTCCTTTTTGCCGTTTTTCAAATGTCGTGTACTCTATTTGATTCTCGGTAGAGCAGCGGCGTATTTAGCCGAAGGTCGTGGGTTCGAATCCCGCTTGTGATACTGACTTTTTTATCTCAACCAAAACCATAATTAATTGAAAAGAATTTATTTGGTCATGCGGACCACGAAATCTAATAAAATTTATAAACAACACAGAATTAAGATTTATGAATTTAACACGGATTCAAATAATTGTAGTTATAAAAGTGTTCTTTTCCAGAAAAATATATAAATACTTTTGAGGAATCTTTTAGATATTCTACATTCTTTTCTTTCAATCCGTGGCACTATTATTTGCAAATTGGTTTAAGGAGAATCTACGTTTATATAAGCCTGCATCATAAGCCCCAGTTTGTTAGTAATTTTCCAAGTTTGATAGCATTTGTTTAACAAACACGAAGTCAAGTGGTTTACATTTTACAATTTTATATTTGAAGCATCGCAGAACCGCCATGTGGCTCCTTAACGCCAAGAAAGCATAATAGTAAACAAAAACTCGAGAAAGGAAACAGTAATCATAGAAAGAAAGTAAAATTGTTTACGGGAGATATCCTCTTTTAAAAGCTATCAGCGTAACTTTTACAATATTTGATGCAAAACGTTTTTCACCGAAAACTGTTACATTTTTTGCGTAAAACCTTTTTATTAACAGCAAATCAATAAAATGTAAAAAAATATACATATGTTCACAATTAAAACCTTGGGAGTCGTCCACCATCCCTAGCTAGGGGATCCGCGGGGATACTTCGTAAAGCAGTAATTTTTTTACTACAAGCAGTATTGGGGGCGTCGGTGGGCTCAACGGTTTAGGCGTTGACACGGCGGTCATCACTGTAAGAGGTCCCGGGTTCCAATCCAGCGGCCCTGCATTCGAACTCGACATACTTACAAATGGACTTTTTTTTTCAAAAACACCGGCACCCTGAGGGTTGATATAACCTTTGCTGTTGTGAGCCTCGTAAAAAAAAAAAAATAATAAAAAAATAAAAAATAAATAAATAAAGCAGTAATTACCAAAATAAACGGAGAATGAAAAAATAAAATTAAAACCGGTGTTTACGCCAGTAATCACATTAAGACCGTTAAGGTCCGTTCATGAAGGTTCCGATTATTTTCACTAATTTCGTGGTCCGCTTAACCAATTAATATATTACAATTAATTAAGGTTTTTAGTTGAGATAAAAAAGTCAATGGCACGAGCGGGATTCGAACCCACGATCTTCAGCTTGATACGTCGCTGCTCTACCACTTGAGCTATCGTGACCTCGATCCACTCGGACACTAACTTCCCATCTCAACCGCAACTTTTGAATTTTCCCTCCTTTTGGCCATTTTTCAAATGTCGTGTAATCGGATTGGATTCTCGACGACAAATGAAATGACCACGGAGAGCTTTAGTGAAGGTATCGTCTTTTTAAACTTATTAAATTCACTAATTTCGTGGTCCGCTTGACCAATTAATATTATTACAATTAATTAAGATTTTTAGTTGAGATAAAAAAGTCAATGGCACGAGCGGGATTCGAACCCACGATCTTCGGCTTGATACGCCTCTGCTCTACCACTTGAGCGTGACCTCGATCCACTCTGACACCAACTTCCCATCTCAACCGCACCTTTTGAATTTTCCCTCCTTTTTGCCATTTTTCCGATTATTGGTAAAACAACCTGTAAGCTGTATGCCTCACACCCCCGCCGTGATCACACATTCCCATTTTGTTACCCCTTAAATTTTAAAAGTACCACGCGAATGTTCAACTCTCTACGTTATTTCTATTAAAACCAGCAAGATAATTTCATAGGCTGCGCCCACCATAGACAACGCTGCGCCAAACCTCAGGCCTGAGCGAATGGCGAAGCGACGTCGTAGAAAGGCCGGAGAAAGCCCGGTAAGCCTCCATTTAAGCATATTGTTTCTTCTTTGAAAACAAAACTTTTACGGCTACAATTTAAAGACCGTAACAACCTGATAACAAGGAGTTCTAAAAACGAAAGTTTTCTTTTGCAGCAGCGGTCATTGTGTTCTCCACAGACATGCTTAGCTGTGAAACAGAGTGAAAAATAAAATAAAACGATCAAGTGTTAGAGCAGCGGCGTATTTATACGAAGGTCATGAATTCAAATCCCGCTGGTGCACTAGCTTTTTCATTTCAACCAAAACCTTACAAAAAAAGATTAATTAATTGAAAGAAGTAATTTGGTCAATAGAACAGTAAATATAATGAATAAATAAGACGTTTCATCCATCCTTAAATAGTTCCTCCAATCAGCGGGTTCAAGGGAAAGATCTTACATCAAATTGATGTAGGTATTACGGTTTCTGTTCAGGAGCCACTTCTTACACCATTTCCTTTTCGGTTTTTTGCTTTTAACGTATAAAAAAACAGCAGGAGAAGAGATCGTCATCCATTTTGAGGAGGTAATTCACTAGATGACGTTCGGAGCGACTGGCTGTGGAGCGGTCGTAAATGCCCCCTCAAATTTCAGGCACTCCAAATGGAGCTGTACGGCTTGGCGCGGTTCCATTTGGAGCGATCGTGAATGGCCACCTTATACATACACCTTATATAGCCAGCGTATACATTTCTGGCTAGACAGTTGTGTTTACAGCAATAGAGCTAACAAAAATACATTGAATACATTATTACAACACAAATAATGAAACAACAGAATACATTTTATTTTAGAAGCTACCTAGCACATTAGATCTGGTGAATTGATTTTTGTTAAAAACCATCGAAAAAAAAACACATGTAGGCATTTATTATTATTTGTTTGATACCAGAAACACAATTTTTCTAAACATTGTAAAAATTATAGTTAATAAATTTGGCATTAACACTTCGAAACCATGTTTGATATAAATTTCTCGATAGTTATTTGGTATTTTGGTAAATTAGTCGTCCTGACATTGATTATGGCCGCTGCGGGTGTACTGATGACATGGATGACCAGAGAGAAAACTGGAGCCTTTAACGAATTGGAAATTTGGCCGCAAGACAAGATGCAGGATTTAGTGACAACGTTTTTATATCTCATGACCTCTTTCGTTCTACTCATTCTCGCCACAGGCTTTTTCACGCAATCCGCCGTCTTGAAGTACGGAATGTGTTGTACACCCATGGAATTGATCGCAGTAGAGATGGCGATATTCGCTATATTATCAATCTGCATAGAGAGCATGCCGTATGCGCCGGGTGAACAAACATTTAAGATTATCTGTTGGCTCGCACATTCCCTTACGATGGCCCCCGCTTTGTCCTTTTTCGGCGATTATGTACACATCGAGTCGATGTTGTACGCATCGTACGCCATGGGATCGGCTCTTTTCATGGGATTCGCGGCTCCTAAAAACATCTACCGTGATCTGGAACGACCGTTGGCTGTCTTGCACGTTGTAGTAGCGGCAGGGACAATGACGTGCATTCTCTTATGTCCCAACTACAACACTGCACTTGAAATATTTGTTCTTGAGATAGCAATTCATGGTGGTATGGTTCTCTATTTTCTTATCGCACTCGCGTACACACAAGGTATGATTTTAGACATTAACAAGCGCAAGTGCGATCCGATACATTCCGCCTCCGTTATGCTGATGAGCACGATCAACCTATACTTAAGAATTGCACTGTTTTTGACTGTGGATACAAATAATTTCATCGCGGTCGGTACGAATTAATTGAAAATGGTTAAAATTGCATCTAGTCAGAACTAAATATACCAATTATGCGTTTAAAAAAATACAAGTCATAATTTATACTTTCTTTATTGTTTTCACCATATGTTATTATAAGAAACGCAACAATACACATTAAGGTAGTTTTCTAAACTTTTTCTTTAATTAAAAAAATGTTTACAACTGCACTTCGTATAATATGCAATTGGCGGAAAGAGGATTGGTCAAGTTTGGAGACGAAGTAGAGTTTTAAGTCGGATTGATTTAAATAAATGCCCCTCCCGAGCTAAGATCAAATCAAACTATTTTGGCTTTCTCATTGAAAAATTTGTAAAACTCAATCCAGCTTTTATTATCTTTCCTAATCCAATCTACTGGACTCACTTATCTAACCCGATAACGAAAATTCCAGTCTATTAACGCATCCTTTGCGAAACAATAAAATTTAACCTTTCTTCTCTTTCGAATTAACATCAATAAAATCATATAATCTTCCCTACATCAGTTTTAATTTTCTTCTCATTTACATAACCCATTAAATAATGAAATTTAATTGTACTTCACCCCCTAGTTACTTAATTTCAATGTAATTAATTTTTCTAATTAATTAATCGTTAATTAAGGTTTTGGTTGAGATAAAAAAGTCAGTGTCACAAGCAGGATTCGAATCCACGACCTTCGGCTAAATAGGCCGCTACTCTACCACTTGAGCTATCATGACTTCGATCCACTCGGACATCAACCTCCCATCGCAACCGCAACTTTTGAATTTTCCCTCCTTTTTGCCATTTTTCAAATGTAGTGTAATCTATTTGATTCTCGGCGACAAATGGTTGAGTAGCGGCGTATCAAGCCGAAGGTCGTAGGTTCGAATCCCGCTCGTGACACTGAATTTTCTATCTCAACTAAAAACCTTCATTAATCGAATGATATTAATTGGTCAAGCGGGCCACGAAAACTAGTGGAATTAAAACCAATACCGAAAGAGCAAAACTTAACTTGTGGCCAAACGCTCTTACATTTATGCAAAAAGTGTGAGAATGTGTCTCGAAAATATACGACTTGGTAAAAGATTTTACACTAGGGACGTGATTGTATTCTGTTATTTTCAAGAGAACTTTGACCCTCATACGAAACGAATCTTCGAAAACAAACATCTTTCTGATAGGATTTCCAGATGTAAACAATTGATGGAGTTTATCACCCAACAAACAAAATCCATCGAATTTTCTGAACATGTAACCCCAGTAACCCCGAGCTTCCGATATCAGTATTACAAAATCTGAGCCCCGAAATATTTTTTTTGTTCAGCTAACATCAGCTCTCTTCCCGCTGATACCTTAGAACAGTGGTCGGCAAACTCGTCATCCAAAAGAGCCAAATATAAACAAAAATACAAAATTGAAGTTTATTCAAAGAGCTATTTTTTAAACTTAAGCTTTGCTTTAGTAGACATTTTTATGGAATTAATTAGAATTAAGTACACTCTCGAGTTTGCCTTTGCTGAATATGTCTTAGTTTAACTAACGGTACATTAAATAAAACTTGGTATCATTCTTATATAAAGATAATATTTATTTAAAAATGTAACAAGTTAAATAGTATAAAAGGTATCCTTAAAACACTACAAATACTCCGCTAATGTGAACAATGGCCTCGCATTTCCCTGGAAAGTAGGTGTAAAGCCAGAAACACACTTACCCGATGCAACGCCATGCGACGCTACCCAACGCCTTGCCACGTTTTGGTGGGGTGTGCACATCTATCCGACGTAAGTACACGTCGCGTACAGTCCGCAGCGTTTATCACAATAATCACTATCACAATCGCAACGCATCGTTTGTTCTTAATGCACTATTTTGATCAAAACCTTGTAATAAATTGTTAGTTAAATTTTATGAGCACAACCATTTAATAAATTGTTTGTTAAACTTAATTGTTTTAAATAAAGTTACTCCTAACCATCTAATTAAACAATGTTTATAAAAACTTATGCATTTTTGATCTCGTTTAATTTGGTTTACATTAAAATAACATGTTGTAATTAATATAACGACAAAATTACATGTACTTAGTTTGAAATATACTACCAAAAATATGAGTGTCCTGTTCTGATCCTACCCGACATTACAAATTTGTGTAATTTTACGAGCAAAACTATGAAATAAATTGTTAATTAAATTTTATGAGCAAAACCGTGTAATAAATTGTTCCAATTTTAGTATATGTACCGCCGAAGCGAGTACAATAAATTGTTAGTTAAATTCATTATATCAAAAAATCGTATTCCGGTGTTTTGATTAATTTTCTACCAAACCATTAAAATTAATTTTTTAAATAAAAACTAATTAATTTTTAATCACAGTTAATTTGGTTTATATTAAAATAAGTATGTTGTAATTAATATAACGACAATAATACATGTAGTTTGAATAAAAATATGTGTCCGGTTCTTTTGACTTCGACTGTACTCGATGCGACCCGACGAAAATCTGGACAGTGGGGATCGCAGAGCGTCGGGTAAGTTAGCGTGGATAGCATCGGGTAGATTTGCACGGGGGTAATGCAACCTTATGTAAAATCGGAGTTTGGATTTGCGTCGGGCAGCATCGGGTAGCGTCGCATGGCGTTGCATCGGGTAAGTGTAAGTCTGGTTTGTTTGTTGTTTTTAATTTTAGGAACGATTTCAAGTTCTCATAGATAAGCCGATTTCTTAATCTACTCTTGATAAAGTTCATGCTTGAAAATGATTGTTCTCATAAATATGTAAACCCAAGAACAGCAAACGCTTGTTTCTTCAGTTGATCATCATCATCCAAGTGTTAAAAATCATATCTTCCCTCGCCAGAGTCTGCACTAAACATTTAATGAAAGAGCCGCATCCAAGAAGTCAAAGAGCCGCGGTTTGTCGACCACTGCCTTAGAACAATTCCGACATGGATCTGCTCTTTCTAATCGTTCTAACAATAAGTTCTACATTCCTCTCTGATACTTCTCGTTTTTTTTCCATTCTACTTTTACCGCTGTGTTAATTTAAAACGAGCCAAATGACGTAAAAACATGGCAATTAGACATGTTTTTCATAGATTGTTAATTTTGTGGCAGGGACCGCGGTGCCTGCATGGTTAGTGTGTCAGCCTCTCGGCTCATCACAGACCCTGCGAAAGAGGAATTTTCCAATGAATATTTTGACGCAAGCATCTCCCAATCATTCAGCAAATACAAAGTGATCCTGTGGATATCTCAAGCAAATCCGATGGAGTTGCATGTTCTTAATTAAAGGTTTCATTAAAACTCCCATTGTCGGTAAACGTTATGTTATGACAACGTCAACGGAGGTGGAAGAAGGGAGAGCGTCCTTGCGAGGTCGGTGGCTTCCATCTAAGGGCATTATTAGGCTGTCTTATCCCGGCTATACTCAGAGACTTACTCGACTGCCAAATCTGTGTCAATCCGGTCTCACCTCCAAAAAAACTAGTTTACTCCGGTAAATCAGGCTTGTTTATGAAACTGAAAAACGTGCCAAGAGCAAATAAAGGCGGCTTTTATCCTCTAACTGGCTCTTCAGGTCATAATATCTTATGAATTATGGCTACGATGTAATCAAGGAAATAAAAGAGATATTCTATAGTTTTTTGTCCCTTGGATGGATCGTAAACTTGTTTTTAGGTGCCACAAATTTATTGACTTACATACTGTTTGACGAGAAACATTTTTGTCAACACAATCATTAATCAATTACGACGAAACAAACAAATATGCACTATTTAAACTTCATTGTTTAATTCGTCATAATTAATCATTCATTAGCAGCAGGAGGTGAGTCAATAAATGTCGGTTTTCATTTCTATGATAAACAGAGGCAATACACCAATTGACTATAAAACCTAAAGGTAACCTGACGAGTATTTGACATTTGTCAGAAGCTACCTTTAGTTTTTATAGTCAATTGGTGTCAAACAAAAAACCTAAAGGTAGCTCCTGACGAGTATTTAGCCAGAAACACACTTACCCGATGCTACGCCATGCGACGCTACCCGATGCTACCCGACGCAAATCCAAACTCCGATTTTACATAAGGTTGCATTACCCCCGTGCAAATCTACCCGATGCTATCCACGCTAACTTACCCGACGCTCTGCGATCCCCACTGTCCAGATTTTCGTCGGGTCGCATCGAGTACAGTCGAAGTCAAAAGAACCGGACACATATTTTTATTCAAACTACATGTATTATTGTCGTTATATTAATTACAACATACTTATTTTAATATAAACCAAATTAACTGTGATTAAAAATTAATTAGTTTTTATTTAAAAAATTAATTTTAATGGTTTGGTAGAAAATTAATCAAAACACCGGAATACGATTTTTTGATATAATGAATTTAACTAACAATTTATTGTACTCGCTTCGGCGGTACATATACTAAAATTGGAACAATTTATTACACGGTTTTGCTCATAAAATTTAATTAACAATTTATTTCATAGTTTTGCTCGTAAAATTACACAAATTTGTAATGTCGGGTAGGATCAGAACAGGACACTCATATTTTTGGTAGTATATTTCAAACTAAGTACATGTAATTTTGTCGTTATATTAATTACAACATGTTATTTTAATGTAAACCAAATTAAACGAGATCAAAAATGCATAAGTTTTTATAAACATTGTTTAATTAGATGGTTAGGAGTAACTTTATTTAAAACAATTAAGTTTAACAAACAATTTATTAAATGGTTGTTCTCATAAAATTTAACTAACAATTTATTACAAGGTTTTGATCAAAATAGTGCATTAAGAACAAACGATGCGTTGCGATTGTGATAGTGATTATTGTGATAAAGGCTGTGGACTGTACGCGACGTGTACTTCGTCGGATAGATGTGCACACCCCACCAAAACGTGGCAAGGCGTCGGGTAGCATCGGGTAGCGTCGCATGGCGTAGAATCGGGTAAGTGAGTTCCCGGCTTTTGACATTTGTCAGAAGCTACCTTTAGGTTTTATAGTCAATTGGTGTCAAACAAAAAACCTAAAGGTAGCTCCTGACAAATGGCAAATGCTCGTATTGAAAGGGACAATGGGCACCCCCCTTAGAGTGAGAATAGACGATAAAAACATCAAACCAAGCCAAGAAGTCAAATACCTTGGCGTTGTTATAAAGGAGAGATTGAATTCTTTCCCACACGCTCTAAAAATCCGGGAATCCACACGCTGTACCTTTGCAAAATTAAGCAGGATAGCCAAATCAACATGGGGGCTCAGCTCAAAGACAATGATAACAATCTACAAGAGCGTCTATATCCCTATGGCAACGTATGGTGCAGCATCCTGGGGAAGAAAACTGCAAGGTAAAACCAAACAGGTACTAGAACAAACCCAGCGAATTGCTTTACTGAGGATATCGAAGGAGTACAGAACGGCTTCCACTCACGCTCTCCAAGTGTTAATGATAGCAACAGCCATTGACTTGGGCATAAAAGTTCATATTGCAAAGAGATAGCTGAAGAAGGGACTGCTACCAGGCCTGCCCGCTTAGAGGAGCATGAAGCGAATTGTCTAAGAAATGCACCCAACAGCCAAAATTTTCTCAACGGGCAACCGACATCTGGCAAAGCAGATGGGAAAATAGTGCCAAGGGCAGGCTTACTTATGACTTCTTACCCATCATTAAAGAGAGAAAAAACATAGTTGGGTGCAGCCAGATTTTTGGTCCACACAAATGCTCACGGGGCTTGGAAACTTTGCTGTTTACCTAGACAAATTCAAGAGAGCTAACACCAAACAGTCAGTTGTGCAATGTTCCTGAAGACGTACGACACAAGCTATTCTTCTGCCCAAGCTTTGTACAACTTCGTCAAGACCCGCGAAACAGTTTGCACAATATATGGCCTCCTTCTGGAGGTCACAAGGCAATTCTTTGAAGGAACTTGTGAAAAGCGAACGAACGTATCGTGTGTTCAAACAGCTTACACAGAGCACCCTAGCGGGTAGTAAACCAAGTAACCATAAGTAAACCATACCTGTGATTAAACTGTGATATATTTAAGTGTATAACTTTAGTTCAGATAATTCCGAGCTGGTTACTTCTTTAAAAATAAGTTGACATTGTTATACAGTACTTAAGACTGTGATTGTTCTTTATTGCTTAAATTATTATATTTATATAATTTTTAAAATTTTTAATTTTGTATTTTATGTAATGATTGTATAATATTATTTGACGATGTGGGGGGGGGGCAGAGGCAATAGACTAGCAGAGGAATGAATCTGTTAATTTGTATATGATCTGGCAAGTCCAGATCCCATCCATCCAAAAATAATTCAGTTAATTTTATAGTTTGATGATTCATTGATAATTAATAGCAATTCTTACCTTGAGCAAACACTTGCAACGAGAATCGAGCGTTAGCGTAGCCATGTGAATTCGTCGCCTGTGCCAAGTAATGACCGGAAAAATAAAGTTTACACCGTCTGACCTCCAACCAGTGATCCGATCCGTCGTTTCCGATCAGAAACTGGTCTTTCTCACGAAAGTATTCCACCTAGAAATGATAATATATCATGTATATATTATGTACACATATATTTAAATAATAAAGATTTTATGTAATCATGGTATGTAATAAATTCCCTATGCTACCCCTGGCATTCCTTCCTTGTCCTATCTAGCACACATTAAGTTGCTCTTTATGCCCGTGTTTTGTTTTCTTTATTTGTTTTCATGTGTTTTTGCAAATTAATCTACTACGGTACTTTCATTGCGTAAAGGCTTACGATTCACTCGCTCTCTCTCTCTCTCTCTTTCTCTCTCTCTCTCTCTCCCTCTCTCTCTCTCTGTTCTCTCTGTTCGCAATAGCAGAGGTCATATAAACCCTCAGGGTGCCGGTGTTTTTGAAAAAAAAAGCCCATTTGTAAGTATGTCGAGTTCTAATGCAGGGCCGCTGGATTCGAACCCGGGACCTTTACTTTACAGTGATGAGCGCCGTGTCAAAGCCTAAACCGTTGTACCCACCGACGCCACCTTCTCTAATTGATCTTTCCAATTTTGAATTTTATTGTTGTACAAAGTATTCCTTTTTGAAAATTATCACACAATAGCATAACTGCAGTCGATACCGGATAATTTTCAAGTTTACCGTATTCGAACTTTATTGATACATCAGGTAGAATTGAGAACTTAGTCCATCGAGAACTTCAAAGCTCAAGATGATCGAACCAACGACCACTATCGTCTTCGTCAGTTGTTTTCAATATTACGGAGAAATAATTAAACACAAATTGTAATAAAAATTATTGTAAAATTGAGTTTGTAATTCATTTCAGATTATAATAAAATACAACTATTAATTCACTAATTTCGTGGTCCGCTTGACCAATTAATATATTACAATTAATTAAGATTTTTAGTTGAGATAAAAAAGTCAATGGCACGAGCGGGATTCGAACCCACGATCTTCGGCTTGATACGCCACTGCTCTACCACTTGAGCTATCGTGACCTCGATCCACTCGGACACCAACTTCCCATCTCAACCGCACCTTTTGAATTTGAAAAATGGCAAAAAGGAGGGAAAATTCAAAAGGTGAGGTTGAGATGGGAAGTTGGAGTCCGAGTGGATCGAGGTCACGATAGCTCAAGTGGCAGAGCAGCGGCGTATCAAGCCGAAGATCGTGGGTTCGAATCCCGCTCGTGCCATTGACTTTTTTATCTCAACTAAAAACCTTAATTAATTATAAAATACAAGGTAAGTATAATAGGTGTTTTAAATAAAAATAGTAATAAATAAAATAGTGCTTAATGTTGTAAGAAAACAATACGTATTCTGTAACAATATATTTATACATGTATTTAGAAATTTTGCCGGAATTTCACGGAATTAATCACAGATTAATTAATAGACATTTTTAAATAAACAAGACATTAACGATTTTCAAAATCAAATTTGGCATAAACGTAAGGCCATAAGGGTAAAATTTAAGTGTACAGCAGAAATTATTGGCGGTTTATCGTTATGACCTTGGGATTAGATCAAGATCAGGTCGCTGGGAGGGATGACAAAAGAGGTACACATTAGAAATCGAAATGACAAAGTTAAAACAAGAATATAATGAAACGGCTATAGAATTTTTTCATGGGTTGTAAACTTTGTTAAATATTTTAAAGACTTGTCAAAGGAATCATTTCGTAAATACAAAAGCACCGATTTTTAAGGCCATACTAAAACGACTATTATTACTAGGATGAAAAGAACCACTATGATCCCTAATTCTATTCAAATTTTTAAATGAAGCATTAGGAATGCTCACGAATGATTTTGGAACGCTATATTCAAAAAATCAATCGTTCACAAATTAATCTGATAACACAACTAGGGAAATCAATAACGACAAAAGTTAAATTATTTTAACAATTTAAACTAGAAAAATTCACACGCCTGATGATCAACTTAATTATTAAGCAACATGTTAAAGAAAATAAGCCTACTCCAATGAGTACCTCTACTCGTAATATCGGGTAATAAAAATATGGTAATCTCCCCAAATAAAAAAAATTCCATGAAATATAATCTTCCAATCGCAGAAGACAATTAAGTATTGGAAAATATTAATAATGTTGATTTGAGAGAAGAGATCAATCCCACGGATTTAAAATCATATGAACATGAAGAAAACTCGAATAATTTTTAGGAGTGGGCGAAAACACATCCCCGAATTTCACTCTATGACTCGGGAAAGGAAATGTAGTATTGCTCAATGTGGTATTTCCAAAATACAATTTCAAATTTTTAATTAAGAACTAAGAAAGTATTCTTTTGTAATCCAAATTATTGTAGGAAATCTATTAAATACAATCTTTCAACGGCTCTCAGCCACAGCTCAGAAAATTTTCGACTACGATAGGATATATTTGAACTTAATAATATTAATTTTAAATTCTTTCTGTTAAATTTCACAAGGAATTTGTTCTATTTTTAAGTATCTATGTTGAACTGGCACTACTTTACTTAGTGGGTCCGTCTACACTTGCAGGTTTGTTACTCAAACGTATATGGAGAAGGAAGTATTTTTTGATGAAACAGTTAAAAAACTCCGTCAATAGCATAACTGAATGCGTTTAGAAAACAAAGGCAGTACTATATTTAACTTTAACTCCAGTCCATATCAGTTCTCAAGGATCCTGTTTATTATGGGTAATTGCAGTGACTATATGGTGTACATAGTAATAGCCCATAATCATCCACCTCTTCTCGATTTTAGATTTTGATAAAACACGATTAATTATTTTGCCATTTGTGGAGGTCTTTCTGAAGATTGAAACGTGACTAGTTAATTGAACAAAACAAGCGATAATGATTATAATCGATACTAGAAGTACTGACGACTAAAACTGAAGTAAAAATATCAACTCTTTAAAAAAAGGTAATTATTTATTATTTTACATGTACTGTTAAATAAATTTTTGCATCTCCAAGGGGACAAATGGTAAGCACAATATATTAACATTTTCACTGTATCGAGATTAAAAATAGGTTATATCAAAATTTATTAGGTTTCGTGGTCCGATTGACCAAATAAATTCTTTCCAATTGATTAATCTTTAATTAAGGTTATGGTTGAGATAAAAAGTCAGTGTCACAAGCAGGATTCGAATCCACGACCTTCGGCTAAATAGACCGCTACTCTACCACTTGAGCTATCGTGACTTCGATCCACTCGGACATCAACCTCCCATCTCAACCGCAACTTTTGAATTTTCCCTCCTTTTTGCCATTTTTCAAATGTCGTGTCATCTATTTGATTCTCGGCGACAAACGAAATGGCCACGGAGAGCTTTAGTGAAGTATACTTCATTTTGCTTATAACATTTATTAGGTTTCGTGGTCCGATTGATCAAATAAATTCTTCTCAATTGATTAATCTTTAATTAAGGTTTTGGTTGAGATAAAAAGTCAGTGTCACAAGCGGGATTCGAACCCACGACCTTCGGCTAAATAACCAAAAATGGCCTAAAGGAGGGAAAAGTGGTAGAGCTTTTAACGCCGTAGAGCAGCGGCGTATTTAGCCGAAGGTCGTGAGTTCGAATCCCGCTCGTGACATTTACTTTTTTATCTCAACCAATACCTTACGTAAAGATTAATTAATTGAAAGATATGATTTGGTCAATCGGACCACGAAAACTAGCGAATATTTTTCTATGTTGAAGTATTCGCAGATTTTTTTTATTACCGTAATATGGTTTGCAATTCTTTGTTTAATCAACCAAAATAAATTTTTAATGATCCCATTTAAATAATATAAAAAAGATAAAAGCTTCATTTGGTATTTTTTTAAAATGTGTTATATATTTCTATTTCAGCGGTTAGCGATAAGATATTTTCGAATTGTAGATCTGTGGGAAGAACCCATGGAATTCAGCTGATTGCGCCAAGAGAATGCTGTCCCGGTCCAAACTAAGCGTGAATATCTCAGTTATCAGGCCCAGATTTATCTAAATAGGCTTCTCGTTAATGGCTTTTCGTAAATAACCTTAATCGCTCTCCAAACGTAAAATAAATCAAGAAAAAAATTCATCAAACCCAGAAAGCTCACCTTTATGTAATATTCAACGTATAAGTTCTAGAAATATATATATATCTGTTCTTTTTCTTTTCTTTCGCGCATATTTTGTTTTAAACTGCAGCCATTTGAGCGTCTCGATCTGGTCTCTGATTTCAAATATATACTACGTTGATATTCTAGAATGCTAGTCTCTCGTTTGTACCTCAGGTTGTCAAATACAGAATAGAAACAAAACATTCAATACATCACCACAAACATAGATGTCTGGACACATTCACTCTCCCGGAGTACTCGATATTCCTCGGGGCGGGGTTAAATCACCCCTTCCTTTCATGCTAATAAATTACATTCATTCCAATAAATTAACATAAAGTCAAACACAGACATTCGTGAAATTGTTAGTAAACCGTTAGCCTGACCGTAAAACAGCTCGAAACAACATCTGTAGAGGATTAATTTCTGCGTCGAATGAGATTAAATCCAGCCTGATCGGCGGAAAATTTCATTTTTGGCGATTTTTCGAAGTTCACCATTTCTGACATTTTATCGAAAATTCACAAGTTGAACACCCTATCAAAAAATTCTCCGTTACAAACCACGTTTGTTGGTGATCGAATTCACATTAGACCAACCCTACTCCGATTCATGAAACATTCGAATTTTGGCTAATTTACTGCTTTTCACCCAAATCGAATGTTACTGTTTTCTGATGGGTACCCCCTACTGAATGAAATAATGTACAAAAAATCTAACGGAGAATGTGTTCAAGTTGTGAATTCATTCCAATAGAGTAAAATATAAACAACAGGCAGTACTAACATAAAAGTCTGGTCACATTCACTCCCCCAGAGTACTCGATATTCCTCGGGGCGTGGCCGAACCCACTCCATTCGCGCTAATAACTTACTTTTGCTCCCCATACATCACACTCTCACCCCAGAGTACTCGATATTCCTCGGGGCGTGGCCGAACCCACTCCATTCGCGCTAATAACTTACTTTTGCTCTCCAGACATCGCACACTCACCCCAGAGTAATAGAGATATTCCTCGAGGCGAGGTAAATAACCCCTTCCTTTCACGCTAATAAATTACATTCATCCTAATATATTAACATAAACACCACACAAACACGATACAAACACTTCACACACAGCACAAGCACAGCACAAACACACATAAACTATATACATCTGAAAATCCCTGTAGCCCGGAGGTACCGGAACAGCGATCTGTGCCCGCTGCCGTGCCCCTAGACTATTCACAGGTCCGATGATATGCCAAAATATTGTCTACATAAATCAAGCCTTCTACAATTGAAGAGGTGCACGAATGTTATTCTATCCTTACATAACGGGCACCTACGCGGACGCTTTCCGGCCAGAGGTGCCCGTGCGTTATTGTTGTATGCCCTATGCGTAGTCTTGTCAGTATGGCCTTTTCCCTTTTCGAACCGTTCCCCGTGGACCAGGGACCGACTTCTTTCTTAACCTGCCACAGTTTGGCAGGGTTATTTCTATTTCTTCCATGCGTTATATCCATTCCATTAATTACATGGAGAATTATCGACCATGATCGATGTTTAACATTGATTGTGGGAATCAGGAATTTCGTATCAATCGTATTCGTAATCACTGCATCGAAATAATGTATATATAAATTTATGTAAAAGGTTGAGATGGTAAGTTGGTGTCCGAGTGGATCGAAGTGACGATAGCTCAAGTGGTCGAGCAGCGGCGTATCAAGCCGAAGATCGTGGGTTCGAATCCCGCTCGCGCCATTGACTTTTTTATCTCAACTAAAAACCTTAATTAATTGTAATATATTAAGTGGTCAAGCAGACCACGAAATTAGTGAATTTATGTAAAATAATATGTAATTACGACATTATTGAGAAACATAAACACTAGTCATTATGTTTGACTCACTATATATGCTTTTCACAATTCTAGATTTCATTAATGGATGCATATTTTTATTTATATTAATTGTGAAAAATACTACTATTTACAGAAGGATATACCAGCTCGAAGGGTACTGAGTATGTGTCTACGATTTTGAAAGTCGCCAGCAGAGGTAATCGATATGTTTTTATCACGCCTATCACCACGTTGTTCAAAAACCAGCAGGTAATACTCTGATAATTTTGCTATTGTATTCGATTTAAAGGAAGAAAGCAATTACGTTGTTTCTTTTTCTGCTGAGCTTTAACCTTTCTGATGTATTCACTGTCCGCATTTTTACTGTTTTCCACACTCATAATCCATTTCAGTCTGGAATCATTATCATACAGAGAGTTTGTGCAATTATTCTTCAAATAAAGCAGAAAACCACGTTACGCTAATTGTTAATTCGATGCCGAAGAGCGTAATCACATTGATAACGAACAAAATGCACAAGCCCAAAAAGGACGTAAGTGAGATCAGTTGCATCTTAAATTTTTAATCATGAATCATTGAATGCGTTCAAAAATAACTGAAAACGAGGTTTTGAATTCCTCCCATTAATTATAATTTTGATTTATTAAATTACTATTTTTCGTGGTCCGCTTGAGCTCTTCGTGGCCACTTCATTTGAAAAATGGGAAAAAGGAGGGAAAATTCAAAAGGTGGGGTTGAGATGGGAAGTTAGTGTTAGAGTGGATCGAAGTCACGATAGCTCAAGAGGTAGAGTAGCGGCGTATCAATCGTGGGTTCGAATCCCGTTCGTGACACTGACTTTTTTATCTCAACTTAAAGCGTTAATTAATATTTTGATTTATTGTGGGACGGGCTCTTACGGAACGATTTCAAGTCCAAGGAGTCCTAATTTTAGAGGCTTCATATGATGGATCGAGGGGCTACGTAACGGCGGAGCCGAGGTGATCTTTAATTTATTAACAGAAGTTAAAAGCGACTTGAATCAGTTTTTGTTCACTTTTTCCAAAAAATTGACCCACTTTTAATTTCCAAACTGTGGAATGTTCTTTCTTATATGTAATTCTAAATGTTTTCTTATTACATTTTATTCGGGTCATGTCAGAACAACTAAAATACATGTCTTATTTAAACACACACACACACACAAACATATATATATATATGTTCTTTTTGTATATTCTTCGCCAGAAAACCTAGACCCGGAACGGGTGAAAAGCGCCTAAAAGTGTAGAAACGTTACTACCTTTAAACAGAGGCTTAATTTGGGCAATTGAGCGCGACAAAGACAACTTATAAAAGAGCTGCCACGGATTACTTGGTTTATTTATCTCAATTCTCTCCTATGCATTTACGTTCATCAAGTCATGGGTTCATGCCTGATAGTCCAAGGCAAAGGGTAAAAGTCTTAATGTTGCAATAGTCAGGTAGGCAACTACACGCTTTCAATATAAAACTAATTTCTGGCATCACTGATCGGATTTGTTTGAAGTTAATTTTTTTAAAACTATTTGACAACAGAAAACAAAAGACAACTTAATTCATAGTGTGTAAAATGTGAACTAGAAACAGCCAACTAATATATGCACAAGATTCAAATAATGCTTTTTTAAATTTGAAAGTTGAAAAAGTAAATCGACTCTGTTGACGACAGATTTCGTTTCCTATTTGACCAACAAAAGTTGAATCGTAAAAAATAAGTTCAGGTCCGGGAATAAATCCTCCGGTAGATTTCGACGCAGAAAACGTCTCCGACGGAACCTCGGACTATCGCACAGATCAAACAGCAAAGAAAGAGTGAGAGGGCAAATAATTTCTTTAGACTCACACAGAAAACAAGAAAACCAAGATGGCTGCTTTCGTGGCGAAGCAGATGGTTGGCAACAAGTTAAATGCCGTTAAAGGATTGTTTTCTTCCGAATTTAAAACGGCCAAAGGTGCCGGAGGGGGACAATAATGACGCCGATGACAAAGAGAAGGAGGAGGAGGCCGAACGAGAACGGCAGGAAGCCATCCGGGAGCCGGAGGAAAGGAGAAATGAGAAACACAAGAAGATGGAAGAGGAAAGAGAAAAAATGAGACAAGTATAATATTAAGAAGAAGGAATACGTGATTGAACAACCTCCTGAAGAACCAAGAAGAAGGCGCCAAACGGAAGAGGACCTAGGAGGCAAAGCGATAGTACTCGTTTTATTAGAGGAGCTACGAACTATCGGCCGTAGTAAACAATGATTACATTTTCCACGGAGAACCTCGCCAAGTACTACTTAAGCTAACCTGTCATTATGTTTCTCAAACCATCTGTACATGGCACAGACACGTGACATCACAGGAGCAAGTCGCCATCAACCCATTTCACTTTCATTGACATTATCGTCAATATTGTATAACTAAGTGTAAAATAGTATAATACCAAAAGGAAGAGACAATAATAAAAAAACAATCAATGTATACAGCAATAATCAGTAGATAGAATAAAAAACAATCAATGGGTATAGCAATAATCAGTAGATAGTGAATGATTTTTTCTTCTTCTTTTTTTTGTTTGTTTGTAACGGGGAGAGAAGCCCTAGCCCCCCTAGCCGACATTAACGAGATATATCCAGAACATGTGTACGTATTTACTGACGGCTCTTCCATCGATGGCAAAACAGGTTATGCCTTTTT